>NC_079495.1:54255482-54521458 GCF_030052815.1 Hevea brasiliensis | reverse complement strand
CCACCAAACACATTTCCACATTTTAAAACAATGATATGCAAATAGTCAATATTTATTTCCATTGAAAATAATTCAAAAGAAACAGTTGTTGTGCACAAACCTCTGATGACTGTCCCCCTGATCTGGACTCAGTGTTTCCTTCCCTTTTCCTGAGTCTTTGGTAACTGAGAAACACAATTTGAAGTGTTTCAGTACTAATTTAAACTGTCTCTATCGATGGTGTTTGGTAAATAATGTACTGAACTCAATTATTCACTTAATCACCTAATATACCGACCCTCGTTGCGTTTTAGGTAAATTAGGTTTTAGTGTCGTTAATATGTCACATTTGATAGGGTTTTAGGTTTGGTATGTTTTACCAAAGTCATTTCCTTGCTTAGTGCATTTTAATGCAAATTTCTGGATTCCGAACAACGTTTGACCTAACCGGACGATCTAGTTCCCTCGGTTTTCGGGTCTCGGTCGAAACTACAAACTTGTAGATCTAGGTCTTATTGCACGCGGTGCAAAATTTCAGGTCAATCCGAGTTAAGTAGACCAAGTTATGGTCATTACACTATTGCTGGTCAAGTGGTACCATTTTAGGTCAATTTTAGGTCAAATTGGTCAATTCTGGTTCAGCCAGTTTTGGACCCGAACTTGTGCAAGTTGTTTGACTTGCTTATGGTCATTTCTGGGCTTTGGTGTCTTCATAAGACTTGTAGGTATGGGTCTTAACTATTCTTGGTCAAAATTTCAGGTCAATTGGACCTGGTTTGAGTGAGTTATGGCCTAAACACTCACTGCTGCCCAATTGGTCATTTTTCAGGTCCTAATTGCACCTAATCCGAATTGGTCATTTTTAGGTCACCTTGCAAGCAGAATTTTGGCATGGTTTCTCAATGAAAGTTGGCACATTTTGTGCCTAGTTTCACCTCAAATTGGTCTCATACCAATTGAGGTTACACATTCAAGGTTATAGGCTAAAATATACACTGTCCTCAATATGCAATTCACATCCCAACTTCAAACACACACTTACCTTTGCAAGGTTTACTTCCATACCCTACCAAACTGTTTTGGCACATTACCAACAACATTTTCTACATTACATAAGCATTATTTTGGGCAGATTCCAATCACCCTCAACACACCAAATATCATTCACTATTACAATTTCTAAGTACCATTACAAACACACCTAAACATTACAAACTTTACATACACTTTACAATGTAAATTGACATACATATCATCAATCCTTCTAGGTCAATATGCTGCCCACACTCCCTTCAATATACACCATTATTCAAGTGTCCACAAGCTGCCACAATTCATTCATCAACATCACATTGCCGTACCATATGCCAATTCCCATCAAAGTGCATCATTCACCATATATACATGCATTAAATCACTAGGTTACTAAATCACCATGATTAACATTATTTCTCATCAATTATATACACAAATACCTCATAAAAAACGTGACCCATGGCTGTCCAAAATGGCAACAACAATAACCCTTCAAACTCAAAATTTTCCTTCACCAAACCAATACCCATAACATGCATAAAAACTTTAACAAAGGATTTCTCAAAAATGCAAACTTACCTTTATTTGTAACTTGCTAAACCTTCACCAAACTTCTCAAAATTAGTATCAATATCTTCCTTGTGGTGTGTAGACCATTTTTCATGAAAGAACCTAAGAGAATGGAGTTGAAATGGAGAGAGGAAATGAAGCTCAAAGAAAAACGTCAATGGAGTTTCAAGGTTTCTTCAATTCGGCCATTTGAGAGAATTTTGAGGAAGATGGAATTTCAGATGGTGAGTGGACCATATCAGCCATATTTCAATGATAAATTAATCCTATAGTGGTCCACTAACTAAAATTAAAACATATTATAAGTTAACTTTCAATTAATCCACATTTAACCCATTATTTCCACTATTTATTTTAGGTACCATCAAATTAATTTTTCATTTCATTTTCTAAGTGTAATACTATTTATTTTTAATGGACATTTAGGTCAAAAGACAATTCGGGATGTCAAATGACCATAATACCCCTGTTCGGGTGGCTTTCCCGATTTTTCGGTAACACCGTATTTTTGTTTGTTTTTCGATTTCTCACTTTTCTTTGTACTAATTATTTAATTTTTCTTTGATCTTTCTAATGATATTTACTCTTCAACAATGGTCTATTTAAGTCCTAAAAATGTTTCCCAGGGTTCCCCGCAGTCCAGGGTTAGTCAACGGTCCACGCCGTGACCTCCCGGTGCGGTCACCCATCGCTAGGTTTCATTTCGTTTAACTTGATCACATTTCTTTGCAATCATTTTCCTTTGTTTTCTTGTACTTTCTTTTCTTTTATTTCATTATTTTATGTCTCCTCACTCTCATTGAAGTGTGGTTCTAGGCATCCTAATTTGTCCAGGACAACACCGGTCACTGAGCGTGAGCGCACTCACAGAACTTAGGGTGTTACAATTCTCCCACTTAAATAAATTTAGTCCAAGAAATTTTTCACAGTAATCATCTTACAATAGTCATACGATTATTTTCTCCTTACTATATGATCGTAAGACTTTTAACAATCTAATACAATGTTTACTTTGTTTGGATATCACCAATCTCCTCTTACAAATATTTTGTCTAATATTTGACTCACGTTCCTTCTTGAATGACCCTTGAGGTCATATTAGAATCATTCATCGAGCATTGGTCCTCGACCATTCTAGTCCATAGTCTTCCTCACATTGAATATTTCTTTGTTACATATGAATCAAGCTTCAAGTCTCTACTTCCATAACTCTTTTTATCTGTCAATGTTCTATAACTTACTTCCTTTTGTATTGAACTATAACCTTTCGATATTTTAACTTTTGAGTTTTAGATCCCTAAGTAGGATTTTCAAACTTATTTCTAACAATTAAATTGTCACGGCATAACTATGCCAAAGCAGATGCCGTTGGCAACTATTCTCATCTAGGTGTACTATCGGTTAGTGCGTAGCTCTACACAATAATCTCAAGTTGAAATCTTTATGTCTGCTTACATTATAAACATCAAGAACATTGCATAGTTACTCGATACATTCTAATAGATCAAACTTTGTTATCTTTTATTCTTTTGAATTCAGCGATATTCGAATCTTATTACGATTACAATATCCATTAGCAATTTCTAACAATAACCTCCTTGCCCTTATCAAGAGCAATTCCATTCTGCATCTTACTTTTCGTCCTCTTGCCTTACATTAAGTAGGCTCACTAATTAGCTTTATAATTTATGGTGTGTTAGAAAATACTTTTACGATAAACTCTTTCAAAACTAATTTCACTTATTATCACAATCCTTATCTTAAGGGCTAATCACTAATGCGTCAAAATTTATTCCTCTAAGCGAATAACAACGGAACATATAGTTCTAACACTAATGTAAAAATATGAAAATTCAGTCAAACAATACATATATATATCTCGGTTGCTAATTGAGAAAGTACGGCAATGATGTCAAAGTCTCGAGTCTCTTTTACGTCATTATAGCGTATACTCGTTGAAGCATCACCCTGTTTTGGCTGATTCACGGTGATCGACTTCTAGGTGTACTACCCCTACCTCTACCTTTGCCTCTACTAGCGATGGTGAACTCTTTGGGGTAGAAACTTGGGTTGATCCCTTTGGTGTAGTAAATGATCGAGCGACACGGATTTACACATTCCTTAGCAAAATGACCAGTCTCTCCACAATTAAAGCATGCTCCTACGGCTCTATAACATACCCCACTATGTGGTTTACCACAAGTTTCACAAAGTCGATCGACGGCGCATTTACAGGTTTCTGTTGAGTTGGATGATCGGATCGAGGTGGTTTCTGTCCAAAGATCTATCTCTCTTTGGACTTCTTACTATCTCTGTCGTATCCCCAAAGTTTTCCTCTTTCCGGTAGGACCACTAGAACTCTGTTACTGTGACTTTTCCTCTTTTACGCCTTCTCGATTTCTTTTTCTCAAGAGCGCTTGATTCAATTCTTTCTAATTCTAGTGCTTGAGAAATAAGTTCGGAAGAAGTTGTTATGTTGAATCAGACCACTTGTAATCGATACTAGGCTTCGCCGGTTTCAAACCTCTTACATCTCTCCTATTTGGTAGAAAGTAGACTTTGCATAATGGCTTAGGCGGGAGAATTCCCTTTCATACTCGACCACCGATGCCCCCTGTTTGGACTTAGGAATTCTTGCGACACGGTCTACATAAGCATCGGGGACATATTTTTGCTGAATTCCACGAGGAAGTCATTCCATGTTAGCACTGCAGTTCTGCTCGGTGGGGATGGTTTTCCACGATCATAAGCATCCCCAGTAGCAAAGATCTGAGTACTCAAATCTAAGCTCCTCTGTGCAATGCGGTTTCTTGAATACCCTATCCATCCTCTCTAACCATTGTTACGCCTCTAGAGGATCTGTCCCCTTGAACTCTGTAGCCCCATACTTCATCAATTTGTCATATTGTCTAGCAGAAGACTGTGGTTGTACCACCGGTGTCTGTATTGGGACTTGAGTAGGCACATTACCATCCATTTGTTGGAACATTGCAGCCCGTCTGGCGAATCGAGGTAGAACTGCGATGCTGCGGTGGTGCTCTTGAACCACCGACATTATGTAGGCATGGGGCATCCTTGCACCTCGGCCTCAATAGATTGATCATTGAGCGATCACCCTCTTCCATAGTCAATGCGAGGATTTTAGATCTCCTAAACCAATAACACAAGGAGATTTCCTCCCGTTAGTGCATATTTATAATGTAATGTACTGTATGTATCAAACAATGATATTGAGCAGTTGTACTGTGAAGAAAGAATATTCAAATGACAGGTGAAAACAAAATTTAAAAACTTTGCTCTGATACCACTAAAACATGTCACACCCTACCCCTCTGTAAGGCATAACATGATCCCGTAGTATACCTAATGAATTACCAACTCCGTCTACTGATAATCCATTAAATACACTACAAGGGATTTTAAAAACTTTTCTTACTTCTTTTACGATGGTGAGCACTATTTACAGTGTGAAAGACTTTGGTGGTGAAGTGAAACAACTAACTCATTTGATTTATTTGGAATATCTGTAAAAATTTTGGCAAGGTGCCATTTGTATTTTGGACAAAACAGTTCTTCAGAAAACCTGTAAAAAGCACTTCAATATATTTTCAAATCTCAACTCCAACATTTTTATCAACACAACACATTTCTCAAGTCAAATCCACCGTGATTTTCAAAGACTAAGATACTATGATATAACACAATTTTACAAGCCAAATAACTCATAATTATTTTACAACTTTCTTGTACAACTTAAATTTACAAATGCTCAAAACCAAGAACAAAATATACATACAGTGAATATACATTCTGATTACAAAATGCCACATGTGGTATACTCACTATACCCAAAATCTCTCATTGGCGATACTAGCGACCTAGCTGCTGCCACTGTCATCTCTCTACCTCACGACAATAAAAGCTATCGCTGAGACAATGTCTCAGTGGTGCACAACATTTACCAAATACAAATTTTAAATCACAATTCATAAATCATATCAATAGTGGATACTTAAAACCATAGTTAAATTCAAGACAATAAATGTCAACAAGAATTTAAACTCCATTTGTTAATATCACAATAATTTTCAATAAGTCAGATCATGGTTGAATTCAATAGACAGTATATGTCAATAAGAGTTTAAATCAATTTCACAATCTCACAATACATAATAACACAATTCGATCAAATAACTGAAGAATACCGTGTTGCCAATCTATAACACAATTTAGGCCATGACACAATTTTTCCATATATGTCGTGTTGTACACCACGACAAGACATGCTCACCCCAATAATCGAAATCAATGAGGAGGAAGCTAGCTATATAATGAGAACTCATCCATACTCACCTCGGTGGGAAGTCAAAGAGGGAGGAACATAATCATACTCACCCGGACTAATAAGTCAAAGAGGAGGAATAATCACACTCACCCCATTAATGGAGGAGGAACATATTATCGATGTCATGCAAATTGTGAGTCAAAACAATTACAAACATTTTATTCAAATGATCCGTAAGAATCCAATAAATTTCCAAAGTTATAATTTCATTCACAAAATGGCAACACAATTAGTAATTCACTTCAATTTCCACAAAAACCATTTACAGTGCTTTTCAATCAATAAGTATCCATCAAATACCATTCAAACAATTTTCACGATTTCAAACCATTCACAATGTTTTTCAATCAATAAGTGTCCACCAAACACATTTCCACAATTTAAAACAATGATATGCAAATAGTCAATATTTATTTCCATTGAAAATAATTCAAAAGAAACAGATGTTGTGCACAAACCTCTGATGACTGTCCCCCTGATCTGGACTCAGTGTTTCATTCCCTATTACTGAGTCTTTTGTAACTGAGAAACACAATTTCAAGTGTTTCAGTACTAATTTAAACTGTCTCTATCGATGGTGTTTGGTAAATAATGCACTGAAATCAATTATTCACTTAATCACCTAATATACCGACCCTCATTGCGTTTTAGGTAAATTAGGTTTTAGTGTCGTTAATATGTCACATTTGATAGGGTTTTAGGTTTGGTATGTTTTACCAAAGTCATTTCCTTGCTTAGTGCATTTTAATGAAAATTCTTTGGATTCGAACACTGGTTTGACCTAACGGACGATCTAGTTCCTCGGTTTTCGGGTCTCGGTCGAAACTACAAACTTGTAGATCTAGGTCTTATTGCACGCGGTGCAAAATTTCAGGTCAATCCGAGTTAAGTAGACCAAGTTATGGTCATTATACTATTGCTGGTCAAGTGGTACCATTTTAGGTCAATTTTAGGTCAAATTGGTCAATTCTGGTTCGGCCAGTTTTTGGACCCGAACTTTTGCAAGTTGTTTGACTTGCTTATGGTCATTTCTGGGCTTTGGTGTCTTCATAAGACTTGTAGGTATGGGTCTTAACTATTCTTGGTCAAAATTTCAGGTCAATTGGACCTGGTTTGAGTGAGTTATGGCCTAAACACTCACTGCTGCCCAATTGGTCATTTTTCAGGTCCTAATTGCACCTAATCCGAATTGGTCATTTTTTTAGGTCACCTTGCAAGCAGAATTTTGGCATGGTTTCTCAATGAAAGTTGGCACATTTTGTGCCTAGTTTCACCTCAAATTGGTCTCATACCAATTGAGGTTACACATTCAAGGTTATAGGCTAAAATATACACTGTCCTCAATATGCAATTCACATCCCAACTTCAAACACACACTTACCTTTGCAAGGTTTACTTCCATACCCTACCAAACTGTTTTGGCACATTACCAACAACATTTTCTACATTACATAAGTATTATTTTGGGCAGATTCCAATCACCCTCAACACACCAAATATCATTCACTATTACAATTTCTAAGTACCATTACAAACACACCTAAACATTACAAACTTTACATACACTTTACAATGTAAATTGACATACATATCATCAATCCTTCTAGGTCAATATGCTGCCCACACTCCCTTCAATATACACCATTATTCAAGTGTCCACAAGCTGCCACAATTCATTCATCAACATCACATTGCCGTACCATATGCCAATTCCCATCAAAGTGCATCATTCACCATATATACATGCATTAAATCACTAGGTTACTAAATCACCATGATTAACATTATTTCTCATCAATTATATACACAAATACCTCATAAAAAACGTGACCCATGGCTGTCCAAAATGGCAACAACAATAACCCTTCAAACTCAAAATTTTCCTTCACCAAACCAATACCCATAACATGCATAAAAACTTTAACAAAGGATTTCTCAAAAATGCAAACTTACCTTTATTTGTAACTTGCTAAACCTTCACCAAACTTCTCAAAATTAGTATCAATATCTTCCTTGTGGTGTGTAGACCATTTTTCATGAAAGAACCTAAGAGAATGGAGTTGAAATGGAGAGAGGAAATGAAGCTCAAAGAAATCGTCAATGGAGTTTCAAGGTTTCTTCAATTCGGCCATTTGAGAGAATTTTGAGGAAGATGGAATTTCAGATGGTGAGTGGACCATATCAGCCATATTTCAATGATAAATTAATCCTATAGTGGTCCACTAACTAAAATTAAAACATATTATAAGTTAACTTTCAATTAATCCACATTTAACCCATTATTTCCACTATTTATTTTAGGTACCATCAAATTAATTTTTCATTTCATTTTCTAAGTGTAATACTATTTATTTTTAATGGACATTTAGGTCAAAAGACAATTCGGGATGTCAAATGACCATAATACCCCTGTTCGGGTGGCTTTCCGATTTTTCGATAACAGTATTTTATGCATTTTCGATTTCTCACTTTTCTTTGTACTAATTATTTAATTTTTCTTTGATCTTTCTAATGATATTTACTCTTCAACAATGGTCTATTTAAGTCCTAAAAATGTTTCCCGTGGTTCCCATGATCCGAGGAGTTAGTCAACGGTCCACGCCGTGACCTCCCGGTGCGGTCACCCATCGCTAGGTTTCCCGGCTCGTTTAACTTGATCACATTTCTTTGCAATCATTTTTCTTTTGTTTTTCTTGTACTTTCTTTTCTTTTATTTCATTATTTTATGTCTCCTCACTCTCATTGAAGTGTGGTTCTAGGCATCTAATTTGTCCAGGACAACACCAGTCACTGGAGCAATGAACGCACTCTAGAACTTAGGGGTGTTACACCTGCACTTAGGTTTATTCATAGGCTGATGGCTAGCACCATATTGGGCAGAGGGATTAGTTCTGGTGCTGTGGGAAAATCTGAACTATTTATGTTATGGTGTGCATTTCACAAAGTTAAGGTATCTCCTGGTTACTTCTTTTGTGAACATGTGCTGCACATTGCCACCAAATCCATAGGTGATATTGTTTTGGGTGGGCTTATCACTGTCATAGCCAAGCATTTTGGTTTTAATCCTGCAGAGCACTCAATACCAGCACTTGAGGAAACTTCATATTTTGATACTGCACACTTAACCAAAACAGGGTTTAATCTGTCATGTTTTGATACTGTCCACCCTGCAGCAGAAACTGAGCCTATTGCACAACCAGAAACCCAACCCTTCACACCAGTTCCACAGCACCCTACTACACCTACCCCACCCCCTCAGCCTACACAAGACATTCCAGCTACCTCTGGCTCCTACAGATGAACCTTCCTCATCCACAGCACCTCCTGCATTCAACACTAAAGCCTTATTCACCTATCTTGAAAGGCTTAGTGATGATATATTCTTTGTGGATAGGAAGCTTGACAGTGGTCTTGATACACTAAAGGATCGTCATGATCAGCTATTTGACCTTGTCATGGAAACCAGGGACAAACAGAAAGAACTGAAGGAGATGCTGAAGCAACTCATGATCTTTTTGGGCATGCCACCCCCACCTCCATCACCTCCTCCAGCACCATCATTTCGACAGCCGGCAGCAGCCACCAGCCCCTTAGCAACATCCTTGGACAAAGGAAAAACAATAGACATAGATTAATGTTTATTTTACTTTTGTTCAATCTTGTAGGACCTTTTCTTTGTACATATGTTCAAACATTTATAGTTTGTTTTGGATTATGTTTGTTTGTTCTGAATTAGTTTCTTTTAAATTCTGTTTCTTTTGCAGTTTTATTGGATAGCTATTACATTAGTCTTTTTTGATTTTTTTTTATTGCACTTATTGCCTTTTTGTACATATTTGCCCATACTCTGTCTATATTTCAATACTTCTACTGCTGGTTGTACATTTCCCCTTGCCAATTCCCATGCAGCAGCTTTTGTATACACTGCACAGCTATGAATTTCCTCATGCACAACTTTTGCATAGCCTGTGCAACTCTTTCTGCTACTTCTACAGAACTGCACAGGTTGTATTTCCCTTATGCAACTGTCCTGCATAGCCTACGCAACATATATTGCATCTTATGCAGCACCGCATGGCTTATGCACCTTACATATGCACATGCTCGATAAAGACTTAACTCTGCATAACATGCGACTTCTTATGCATCCCTTTATCTTGAATTCTCATACCAGGTAACTCTTTCTTTTTGCTCTTAATTTTTACAATTCCTGGTCAATATTATTTGCTTTGACTTTTGGTTATCTACTGTTTGAGACATTGAGGACAATGTCTAATTTTGAGTTTGGGGGTGCATATTTTGATTTTTAGCTTTATTTTTCACATTTTGTATTTTTCACATTTTGAGTATAAGAGCATCTCATCCCATTTCATTTACATATATTGTAAATATTTTACATATACATCCATACATACATATTCATTACACATTTACACGCATTATACATCACTTAGAAATTGTACAAATTGCATATAAATAGACTCCCTCCATTTAGTTCATGCATTACTCATTTTAGGAATCATGCACCATGCATTAAAATCTTTTGCCAAATCCCTTGAGTATTGAAAATGTGCCTATGAGAGTGATTTGACTCACCTTTTAGTTGGGTTTGTGGATTGAAAGTTTCCTAAAAAGTGCAAAGTTTTGAAGTGTCTATCTCTTGCCTATTTCTTCTTAGCCAAAAAGCCACCCAACTAGTCCTTTAGAGATTGGAGTGTTTAGAGGGAGTTATTGGATATAAGGTAGTCAAATGATGTCTCACCAATCCTAGAACAAATTTTCTAAACCTTTCAAGGCGAAATACCAGCTTGTACTTGAAAAGAGAGATGATTAGGCATTCTTTGATTTAAACCTTCTCATTTTAAACCTTTGGCCCTTTTCCTAATTAAAATTGACCCTTGCAAACCCCTTTTGAGCCTTTTTATCCTTAATTTTTCTTGAATCCCTTATTACTACCTAGCCAATGAACCAAACACTACAACCCTTTTCATGAGAATAATTATTTACAATATTAGGTACATAAAAAAAAAAGAAAAAAAAGAAAAGAAAAGAAAAGAAAAATATATACAATAAAAGGGAGAAGAAATGCTTGTCATCTTGTAAAAGTGCTAGTATATGTGTTTTTCACTATTGCCATTCAAAATGAAAGAAATCCACCCAAAGTATTAAAAGGAATGAGTTTGGGGGTGGCAATTTTAGGGACAATCATCAAAAGAAAATGCAAAATATAAGTTAAAGTATCAAAATGTCCCTCCATTTTTATGTGTTTTGTAAACTATGCTAGCACTTGACAATCCTCATTGTGTATTTCTCTCTCCCATATATATATAAAAAAAAAACATATATATATATATATATATATATATATATATATATATATATATATATATATATATATATACATAATAAAGTGTACCTTATGTTTCAAAATTGCAACATATTCTCATGCTTTGAATACTTTTTACCCATTTTTCTTCTTAGCCTCTTTTTGAATCCCATGGCCCCATTACATCCCTAAAAAGACCTTTGATCTCTTGATAGTACTTGCTACATTAGTGGAGATAGGAGTAGGGAATTTGCCTATGGGATTAGAGAACTATTCATTCATTCATTCAATTTCATCATTCTATATAGAGACACTTTGACTATTGATTGTTCTAGAATTCCTTTTGAGCATGACTCTCTCTTTTGATTGGTTGGTTTGGGGATTTTGAATGATAATTGACTTGATGGCTAAGCGGTGAAAGCTTGGATAAGCATTAGATTCTTTGCATTTTGAAGGATGGGTATATGGATTGTTGGTATGGCTAAAGGTGTGTTAAGTTACTTCAATTAGTAATTTTCATAACTCTTTGGATAAGGCACCCCTAGAAACTTTGCACCACATTTTAAAGTTTGCTTGAGGACAAGCAAAAGCTTGAGTTTGGGGGTATTTGATGCATACATTTTGCATAGTCATTTAGGTCTAATTTTACAACCCTTTTTATTTGATTATTAGTCATTTTTAGCTAATTTCATTAGTTAATTAGTTAGTTTTTCATAGTTGTCAATTTTGCACTAATTTGTAATTTTTACTTTGTTTTGTAGGAAAAATGGTGTTTTTGAAGGACTAAAGAGAATTTTGCCATTGAGGAGTGTCTTTTACAGCAAAAAGATGTCAAAAACAAGTTTTCAAGCTGAAATATGCATTGACCAAACTGTGCATAACTTGCCGCATAAGCTATGCAGATCTGCATAAGGAGGAAGATCACTGTTCCAGAACCAGCCGAAATGTGCATAAGGAGACTGCATAGCTTATGCACATTCTCACCTCCCTTATGCACATTCACGAAATTGTGCATAACCTATGCACCAAGTCATGCAAACGCATAAGTGACCTGTAATCAGCTAAAATCGCATAAGGGATCAGATAACTTATGCACCCACTTATGCAAATTCCATAAAGAGTTCATTAATGAGCTGGCAGAAGATTCCCTTAATGTATTCCTCCTAGAACATACTATTTTAGGGCTCCATGTCAGAAAAATGCTATATATAGTCTCATTTTCCCATTTTAGGAGAGACAAGGAGCAAAGAAGAAAAGGAGAGGGGCTGAGCAGAATTTGAAGAGCCATTTTCACCTTCCACACCATTTTCAACTAAGATTTGCAGATTTCTTTCTTTCTTTACACTTTTCTACATTTCTAGTGTTTAATTCCTTACTTCTTAGCTTAGATTAAAGCTTTATTTCCATTTAAACTCATCATATCTTGTAAGCATTATGGATAGTGAGTAGTTTACTTTTGATTCTGGAGTAAGGGTTGTAATATTTGAGATATTTTGTGGATTTTGATTGGGTAATCCATATTTTGTGGTCTTAATGAGTTTTATTCATTTCTTGTATGCTTAATGACATGCTTAGTGTAGGATCCCATTAAGTGATGTTCTTAATCCATGGTTGAAGCACCGAAAGGAGAAGACCTTGTGATAGATAATCAAGAAATTGGACTTAATTAACTTAGACCTATAAATAGGCTAAGGATTAAGAGGATTCACAGATTAATTAAAGAACTTAATGGGTCTTAATTAATTCTAACTCCACGAAAGTAGGATTAGTTTGATTAAGGCACTCTTTGTCTCACTCGAAAGGGAATTCAAAGGATTTAAGAATTAATCTCCTTAAAACCCAATAGTTTTATAAAATTGGATAACCGATTTAAATCCCAAAATAGCTCGAATATGAATTCCCGAACTCCGGAATCGCCTTTTCACCATTGTTAATTTCTAATCGAATTTAATTGCTTACCATTTCAATATTGCCATATTTGAACTTGCTTATTCCAATTTGACGCAATTTTAGTTTAATGCGATACATTGTTGAATAGAATATTGATTTTGCACATATAGATTTCACGCTCCATTACTCATCAATTCACTTCTTTAATTTCATAGATACTTTGATTTAGTCAACTTTTATATCAAAAATTCAATCATTAACACAACTCCTCGTGGGATCGATATTTTTCTATACTACTTGTACGACCCGTGCACTTGCGGTAGGGACGCATCAGTAGTTACCGGGAGGGTGTTACATTACAAATCAGAATTGGTAAGGGAAGAGGACTTAGAGTAAGGTAAATGTGTAATTGATACATGTATAAGCAATGTAATTAAGGACAGCAAGCATTTTAGCCATAACTTTAAATGTGTAACTCCAATTGGTGTGAGACCAATTGGAGGTGAAACTAGGCACAAAATGTGCCAACTTTCATGAAGGAAACATACCAAAATTCTGCTTGCAAGGTAACTTGAAAAATGACCAAATCCGGATTAAGTACAATTGAGACCTGAAAATTGACCAATTGGGCAGCAGTTAGTGTTTAGGTCATAACTCATTCAAAACAGGTCCAATTGACCTGAAATTTTAACCATGAATATTTAAGACCCATATCTACAAGTCTTATGAAGACACCAAAGCCCAGAAATGACCATAAGCAAGTCAAACAGCTTGTACAAGTTCGGGTCCAAAAGCTGGCCAAACCAAAGTTGACCAAATTTGACCTAAAATGACCTAATTTGATGCCATTTGACCAGCAATAGTAAAATGACCATAACTTGGTCTACGTAACTCAGAATGACCTAAAATTTTGCCCCACGTTCCGTAAGACATAGATCTACAAGTTTTTAGTTTTGACCAAAACTCAAAAACCGAGGAAACTAGGTCGTCTGGCTAGGTCAAACTAGTATCCTGGAATCCAGCAAGTTGCAATAAAATGCACTAAACAAGGAAATGAAATTGGTAACATGTACCAACCCTAAAAGACTATCGAATATGACATATTAGTGACACTAAAACCTAATTTACCTAGAACGCATCGAGGGTCGATATATTAGGTGAGTAAGCAAATAATAGCTTTCAGTGAATTACTTATCAAGCATTATCGTTAGAGACAATTTAATTTAGTACTAAAACACTTCAAATTGTGTTTCTCATTTACCAAAGACTCAGGAAAAGGGAAGGAAACACTGAGTCCAGACCAAGAGACAGTTATCAGAGGTTTGTGCACAACAACTATTTCTTTTGAAATTTTCAATTGAAATGAATTATGACTATTTGTACATTATTGTTTTAAATTGTGGAAATGTGTTTGAATGGATATTTATTGCTTGAAAAGCATTGTAAATGATTTGAAACTGTGAGAAATTATTTGAATGATATTGATGGATACTTATTGATTGAAAGGTATTGAAATGGTTTGAAACCACAATATCATGTATATTGATTGTATTCCTCAATAGCTTGTCTAGTGGGACGAATTGAATTCCCTCTCTGGCTGAAGTGTTGAGGTGTGTGCCTGTTGAGGACGAATTGGATGAGTACTCATATTTTTGCTAGCTAGCTATGTTATTCCTCATTAGTCATCGACTTTTGGGACGAATTGAAAACCTCATTAGCCATCGGCTTTTGGGACGAATTGAACCTTGGAACATGATTTAAGCTGTGTGTGATTTATTGATATGTATTGTGAGATTGTGAAATGAATTTAAACTCTTATTGACATATACTGTCTTTTGAATTCAACCATGATCTGACTTATTGAAATTTATTGTGATATTGAGAAATGGAGTTTAAATTCTTGTTGACAATTACTGTCTTGAAATTAACTATGGTTTTAAGTATCCACTATTTATATGATTTATGAATTGTGATTTAAATTGTATTTGGTTAATATTGTGCACCACTGAGACATTGTCTCAGCGATAGCTTTTTATTGCTGTCGCAGGTAGACAGATAGACAGGGCAGCAGACTAGGCTGCTAGTACCTCCAGCGAGAGATTATCGGGTATAATGAGTATACCAACATTTTGCATTTTGTACTGTAATGTTTGACCACTGTATGTACATATTATTTTTGATTTTGAGCAGTTGTAAATTTAAATTGTACCTCGAAGTTGTAAAATAATTATGAGTTATTTTGGCTTGTAAAAATTGTATTATATTTCTTGTATCTCAGACTTTGAAAAATCACTGTGGATTTGAGTTGAGAAATATGTTGGAGTTGAGATTTGGAAAAATATTGAAGTGCTTTTTTACAGGTTTTCTGAAGAACTGTTTTATCCAAAATACAGATGGCACTCTGCCAAAATTTTTACAGAAATTCCAAATAATTCAAATATGTTAGTTCTATCACTTCAATTCAAAAAGGGTTTTTAATACCTGTAAATAGTGCTCACCACTGTAAAAGAAGTAAGAAAAGTTTTTAAAATCCCTTGTAGTGTATTTAATGGGTTATCAGTAGACGGAGTTGGTAATTCATTAGGTATACTACGGGATCATGTCATGCCTTACAGAGGGGTAGGGTGTGACATGTTTTAGTGGTATCAGAGCTAGTTTTTAAATTCTATTTTCACATGTTATTTGAATATTCTTTCCTCATAGTACAACTGCTCAACATCATTGTTTGATACATACAGTACATTACATTATAAATATGCACTAATGGGAGGAAATCTCCTTGTTTTATTTATTCAAGAGATCTAAAATCCTCGCATTGACTATGGAAAAGGGTGATCGTTCAGTCGATCAATCTATTGAGGCTGAGGTGCAAGGGGATGCCCCAGGCCTACACAATGACAGTGGTTCAGCAACACCAGCCCCTACAAGATCGCAGCTCGCTTCGCTCAGCAAATGGCTGCAATGTTCCAACAAATGGCTGGTAATGTGCCTACTCAAGTCCCAATACAGACACCAGTGGTACAACCACAATCTCCTACTAGGCAGTATGATAAATTGATGAAATATGGGGCTACAGAGTTTAAGGGGACAATAGATCCTCTAGAGGCTGAACAGTGGTTAGAAAGGATGGATAGGGTATTCAAGAAACTGCATTGCACAGAGGAGCTCAGATTCGAATACTCTGTATCTTTGTTACAGGGGGGATGCTTATGACTGGTGGAAAACCATTCCCCACAGTCTGGTGGAACCTGCAGTGTTAACATGGAATGACTTCCTCCAGGAATTCAGACAAAAATATGTCCCTGATGCTTATGTAGACCAGAAATTACAAGAATTCCTAAGTCTGAACAGGGGGGCAGATCAGTGGCTGAGTATAAAAGAGAATTTTCCCATCTGAGCCATTATGCAGTGAGTTTACTTTCTACCAGCAGGGAGAGATGTAAGAGGTTTGAAACTGGCTTGAAGCCCAGTATCAGATTACAAGTAGTCGGCTTCAAACACACTAACTTCTCTGAACTTATTTCTCAAGCTCTAGAGTTAGAAAGAATTGAGTCTGAAGCTGCTCCTGAGAAAAAGAAATCAGAGAAGACAGAGAAAGAGGGAAAATCTGTAGAATAGAGTTCCAGTGGTCCTACTGGAAAGAGGAAGAACTATGGGGGACATGGCAGAGGTGGCAAGAAGTCTGGTAGCGGAAGATATTCAGGACAGAAGCCTCCCCTATCTAGTCAGCAGAGTACCAGAGGTTCCTACCCTCCCCGCCAATGTGAGACATGTGGAAGAAATCATGGTGGAATCTTCTATAAGGCTATTGGAGCCTGTTATAACTATGGAGGCACAGGACACTTTGCCAAGGACTACACCAGTAGTCGCAGAGTTGGACCACCTCCTACTCATCGCAGTATGGGCCTGCAGCCCCGTCACCGTAAGTTCACAACCACCCAGCAGAGGTAGAGGCAGGGGTAGAGGTAGCCCAGCAGGCAGCCAAGGTACAATGAAACATTCAGAGCAAGACAGTGCTCCGGTCAGAGTCTATGCAATGAGACAGAGGGAAGAGGCCGAGACATCTGATGTTGTGGCTGGTACCTTCTCAACTTTTAACCAAGATGTGTTTGTGTTATTTGACCCGGGTTCTACCCATTCTTATGTGAGTGCTAGCATCATTGATTGCATTGTTGTTCCATGTATACAAATGGACTTTGAGGTGCTAGTAACAAGTCCACTAGGACAAGAAGTCAGGGTTAATAGAATATATAGAGATTGTCCTTTGGTGATCCAAGGACACACTTTTCTGTCTGATCTCATTGAAATGCCCTTTAGAGATTATGATATCATCTTGGGCATGGATTGGTTAGCTAGGCATCATGCCATGATTGACTGTAGGCTGAAGACAGTCACTTTTGGCCTTCCTCAGTACAGTGATGTGGTAATACATGGGGAAAGGCAGTTATTGCCATCAAACATCATTTCGGATGCACTAGCCAGAAAAATGAGCAGAAAGGGGTGTGAAGCCTACTTGGCACATGTGGTAGACACCCAAGTGGGGAGTCCAGCATTGAAGGACATCCCTACAGTACATGACTTTCCAGATGTGTTTCCTGATGAATTGCCAGGATTACCTCCGGAAAGAGAAGTGCAGTTTGAAATTAATGTTATGCCTGGTGTGGATCCAATCTCCATAACGCCATATAGAATGGCACCAGCAGAGTTGAAGGAGTTGAAGATACAATTGCAAGAACTACTTGAAAAGAGCTTCATCCGCCCTAGTGTGTCACCTTGGGGAGCACCAGTGTTGTTTGTTAAGAAGAAGGATGGTACTCTCCGCTTATGCATTGACTACCGACAGTTGAATAAGGTGACAATAAAGAATGTATATCCATTGCCTCGCATTGATGATCCGCTTGATCGCTTGAAGGGTGCATCCGTATTCTCCAAAATTGATTTGCGATCCGTTATTATCGCTAAAGGTGCAAGAGCAGAGTATTCCAAAATCGCTTTAACTCGGTATGGCCACTATGAGTTTCTAGTAATGCCATTCGGGTTAACAAATGCTCCAGCTGCTTTTATGGATCTGATGAACATTATCTTCAGACCATAGCTTGATCAATTTGTGGTAGTGTTTATTGATGACATTTTGATATATTCAAGGAATGCAGAGGAGCATGACAGACATCTGCGGATTGTACTGCAGACTTTAAGGGAGAAACAACTATACGCCAAATTGTCGAAGTGTGAATTTTGACTGAAAGAAATCTCCTTTTTGGGACATGTTGTGTCAGCAGAAGGGATCAAGGTAGATTCCAGCAAGGTAGAAGCTATCCTTAATTGGAAGCCGCCCAGGAACATCACAGAAATTCGCAGTTTTCTGGGTTTAGCTGGATATTACCGTCGGTTTGTGAAGGGTTTTTCTATGTTATCTTCTCCACTGACCAAACTGCTTCGGAAAGATGTAAAATTTCAGTGGACTGATAAATGCCAACAGAGTTTTAATGAGTTAAAGAGGTGTTTGACTGAAGCTCCAGTCCTCACTTTACCTACACCGGGTAAAGAATACACAATTTATAGTGATGCTTCTCACAATGGGTTAGGCTGTGTACTGATGCAAGATCAGAATGTCATTGCTTATGCATCACGCTAGCTGAAACCGCATGAGAGAAACTACCCAACACATGATCTGGAGCTAGCAGCTATTGTTTTTGCTTTGAAGATCTGGAGACACTATTTGTATGGGGAGAAATGCTACATTTACACGGATCACAAGAGCTTGAAGTACTTAGGCACCCAGAAGGAATTAAATTTGAGGCAGAGGAGATGGTTAGAACTCATTAAAGACTATGATTGCTTAATAGACTATCAGCCAGGGAAAGCCAATGTGGTGGCTGACGCCTTAAGTCGCAAGACTATGGCAAGTCTCAGAGTTTCTCCTTTGTCCATGGTATACGAATTGAAAGCTTAACATGCCAGTTTAGAGATTGATGATGAGGGATAGACAGTAGTTGCATGGAATGTACAGCCAGTGTTGATTGATCGATCGTAATGGTCGCTCAGAGTGATGAAAATATCGGTTACTAAAAGAAGTCAAACAGGCAAGAAACCCGAATTTTCTCGTGAGAGAGGATGGTTTATTGCTACATCGTAAGGTAATGTGCGTTCCTAGTGATGTGAAATTGAGACAGATCATTATGAAGGAAGCACATGAGTCTCCATTTGTTATGCATCCTGGTGGAACTAAAATGTACAAAGGGCTGAAAGAGCATTACTGGTTGATGGGTATGAAGAGAGATATAGCTGAATTTGTTTCCAAATGCCTAACTTGTCAGCAAGTAAAGGCAGAACATCAAGTTCTAGCTGGTTTGTTACATCCTTTGTCAGTACCAGAGTGGAAATGGGAACGAATAACTATGGATTTTGTTACAGGACTTCCAAGGACACAGAGTAGTCATGATGCAGTATGGGTTATAGTTGACAGATTGACCAAGTTTACTCACTTTTTACCAGTTCGGATGGACTATAGCCCGGAAAGATTGGCCAGATTGTATATATATGGGATTGTAAAATTACATGGAGTGCCAGTATCAATTGTGTCTGACAGAGATCCTAGGTTCACTTCTAGATTCTGGGGTAGTCTTCAGAGAGCCCTAGGAACTAGATTGAACTTCAAAGACAAAGATTCCACCCACAGATAGATGGCCAGTCTGAGAGGGTTATTCAGATATTGGAGGATATGCTACGGGCTTGTGTGATTGAATTTGAAGGTAGTTGGGATACACACTTGCCTTTGATTGAGTTTGCTTATAACAACAGCTACCAATCAAGCATTGGGATGCATCCATATGAAGCTTTGTATGGCAGAAAGTGCAGAACTCCCTTATGTTGGGATGAAGTAGGTGAAAGGAAGATGATTGGGCCAGAAATTGTTCAGCAGACAGAGGAAAAGATCAGATTAATTAGAGATAAACTCAAGGCTGCATCAGACCGTCAGAAGTCCTATGTTGATATGAAAAGAAGAGATATTGAATATGCAGTGGGTGATAAGGTATTGCTCAAAGTTTCTCCTTGGAAGAGAATTATGAGATTTGGCAGAAAGGGGAAACTGAGTCCTCGTTTCATCGGACCATATGAGGTTCTGGAAAGAATGGGTCCTTTGGCATATCGGTTGGCATTACCTCCAGAGCTAGCAAGGATACACAGTGTCTTCCATGTGTCCATGTTAAGGAGGTACAAATCTGACCCATCTCATGTACTATCAGTTGAAGAGATTGAGGTAAATCCAGACCTCTCATATGAGGAAGAACCCATAAAAATTCTAGCTTATGAGGTGAAGCAGCTAAGGAATAAACAGATACACCTGGTTAAAGTGCTGTGGAACCATCATTCAGGCCAAGAAGCTAATTGGGAACGTGAAGAGGATATGAGGAGACAAAGACCCACAAACTGCTCAGAGACTAATGCTGTAAAATTTCGAGACGAAATTTATTTAAGGGGGAGAATTGTAACACCCTATGTTCTGTAGTGCTTCTCACTGCTCGGTGACTGTTGTCCGGACAGCTAGGATGCCTAGAACTACACTTCGTTATGAGTGAGGAGACATAAAATAATGAAATACAAGAAAAGAAAATACAAGAAAAACAAAGGAAAAATAATAGCAAAGAAAGGTAACCAAGTTAAGCGAGCCGAGAACCCTAGCAATGGGTGATCAGACTGGAAGTCACTGCTGGACCGTTGACTAGCCATGGACTGCGGGGAACCCTGGAAAATATTTATAGGACTTAAAGAGACATCAATTGAAGTATAAATATCATTAGAAATATTAAATAAAAATTAAATAATTAGTACAAAGAAAAGTGAGAAATCGAAAAACAGACAAAACCAGTTTTTAACTAAAAATCGGGAATGCAACCCGAACAGGGGCATTATGGTCATTTGACATCCCAAATTGTCTTTTGACCTAAAAGTCCATTAAAAATAAATAATATTACACTTGGAAAATATAATGAAAAATTAAATTGATGGTACCTAAAGTAAATAGCAAAAATTATGGGTTAATGGGGAATAAAGGAAAATTTAACATATAAAATGAATTACTTTGTGAAAGTGGACCACTATAGAATAAATTAAACATTAAATGGCAGGTGTAAGTCCATTATACAATCTGAAATCTTCATCTTCTCCATTTCCCTCAACCATGCCGAAATGAAGAAAGTGAGAACCTCCATTGCCGTTTTGCTTAAACCTTCATCCACTCCTTCATTTCACCTCTAAACACCTAGGTTTCTTCATCAAAGTTTATCTCCACATCATAATGAAGAGTTCGATAGCAAAATCAAGAAGTTAAGTGAAGGTTTAACAAGTCCTAACAATAAGTAAGTTTGTATTTTTGAATATTGCTTTGTTAAACTTTGTATAAATGTTATGGGTGTGTGCTTTGTGAAGGAATTTTTAAGTTTTGAGGAGTTCTTGATATATCCAATTTTGGACAGCCATGGAGTTGTATATTTGATGATTTATTTTTACATATATTTGGTGGGAATTCATGTCACATCCTACCCCTCTGTAAGGCATAACATGATCCCATAGTATACCTAATGAATTACCAACTCCGTCTACTGATAACCCATCAAATACACTACAAGGGATTTTAAAAACTTTTCTTACTTCTTTTACCGTGGTGAGCACTATTTACAGGTATTAAAAACCTTTTTAAATTGTAGTGATAGAACTAACAGATTTGAATTATTTGGAATTTCTATAAAAATTTTGGCAGAGTGCCATCTGTATTTTGGATAAAACAGTTCTTCAGAAAACCTGTGAAAAACACTTCAATAAATTTCCAAATCTCAACTTCAACATTTTTCTCAACCCAACACGCTTCAAGTCAAATTCACAGTAATTTTTCAAGGACTGAGATAAAGAAATATAATACAATTTTTACAAGTCAAAATATCTCATAATTTACTTTACAACTTCAATGTACAATTTTTTATTTATAACTGCTCAAAACCAAAAACAATATGTACATACAGTGAACATACATTACATTACAAAATACAAAATATTGGTATACTCATTATACCCGGTAGTCTCTCACTGAGGTACTAGCAATCTAGTCTCACGCTCACTGTCTGCCTACTTGCACAAAGAATAAAGCTATCACGAGACAATGTCTCAGTGGTGCACAACATTAACCAAATACAATTTAAATCATAATTCATAAGTCATGTAAATAGTGGATACTTAAAATCATAGTTAATTTCAAGACAATAATTGTCAAATAGAATTTAAACTCCATTTCTCAATATCACAATAATTTCAATAAGTCAGATCATGGTTGAATTCAAAAGACAGTATATGTCAATAAGAGTTTAAATTCATTTCACAATCTCACAATACATATCAATAAATCACACACAGCTTTAATCATGTTCCCAAGTTCAATTCATCACAAAAGCCGATGGCTAATGAGGTATTCAATTCGTCCCAAAAGTCGATGACTAATGAGGAATAACATAGCTAGCTAGCAAAAATATGAGTACTCATTATATTCGTCCTCAACAGGCACACACCTCAACACTTCAGCCAGAGAGGGAATTCAATTCATCCCACTAGACAAGCTAGCGAGGAATACAATCAATGTACATGATAACTGTGGTTTCAAACCAATTACAGTGCTTTTCAATCAATAAGTATCCATCAATATCATTCAAACAATTTCTCACAATTTCAAATCATTTACAATGCTTTTCAAGAATTAAATATCCACTCAAACACATTTCCACAATTTAAAACAATAATGTACAAATAGTCATAATTCATTTTAATTGAAAAATTCAAAAGAAATAGTTGTTGTGCACAAACCTCTGATAACTGTCTCCGGTTCTGGACTCAGTATTTCCTTCCCTTTTCCTGAGTCTTTGGTAACTGAGAAACACAATTTGAAGTGTTTCAGTACTAAATTAAACTGTCTCTAACGATAATGTTCGATAAGTAATTCATTGAACTCAATTATTCACTGAATACCTTTATTTGCTTAATCACCTAATATACCGACCCTCGATGCATTTTAGGTAAATTAGGGTGTAGTGTCATTAATATGTCACATTTGATAATGTTTTAGGATTGGTACGTGTTACCAAACTCAATTCTATGTATATTGCATTTTCTTGCATTTCATTGCAAATTGCTGGATTTCGGGATACTAGTTTGACCTAGCCGGACGACCTAGTTCCCTCGGTTTTCGGGTTTCGGTCAAAACTACAAACTTGTAGATCTATGTCTTATGGAACGCGGGGCAAAATTTTAGGTCAATCCGAGTTAAGCAGACCAAGTTATGGTCATTATACTATTGCTGGTCAAATGGCATCAAATTAGGTCAATTTTAGGTCAATTTGGTCAACTTTGGTTCGGCCAGTTTTTGGACCCGAATTTGTGCAAGCTTTTTGACTTACTTCTGGTCATTTTTGGGCTTTGGTGTCTTCATAATACTTGTAGGAATGGGTCTTAACTATTCATGGTTAAAAGTTTAGGTCAATTGGACCTGTTTTGAGTGAGTTATGGCCTGAACACTAACTGCTGCCCAATTGGTCAAATTTCAGGCCTCAATTGTACTCAATCCGAATTGGTCATTTTTCATATCACCTTGCAAGCAGAATTTTGGTATGCTTTCTCAATGAAAGTTGGCACATTTTGTGCCTAGTTCCACCTCCAATTGGTCTCATACCAATTGAGGTTACACATTTAAAGTTATTGACTAAATTGCATACTGCCTTTAATTACTTTGCTTATACATGTATCCATTACACATTTAATTGCTATATGTCCACTCCCCTTACAATTTCTGTTTTGGTACATTACCAAAAACCATATTCCACTTCACTTAAATGTCACTTTGGGCAGATTGCAATTATCCTCAATACACCAATTAAACTCACCTTTACAAGTTCTAAGTACAATCACATATACCCTAAACATTACAAATTTTTACATACACTTACACAATCAATCTATACACATATCCATCAATTCTCAAGGTCAATATTCTGCCAATACTTTCATGAACATATACATTTATCCAAGAATCTCAAGGCTGCCGAAAACTTCCTCAACACCAAAATATCCTACAATTTATCAATTTCCATCCAAGTGCAAAAATCACCATATACATATGGAATAACTTACTAGGATATTAAATCACCCTAACCAACATCATTTCTCATCAAATACATGTACAAATATTTCATCAAATACATAACTCCATGGCTGTCCAAAATGAACATCTCAATAACTCTTCAAACCTAAAAATTTTCTTCACAAAACCAACACCCATAACATGAACACAAAGTTTAACAAAGCTATCTTCAAAAATGCTAACTTACCTTATGGTTGGAACTTGCCAAACCTTGATTAAACTTCTTAAATTTGGTATCAAGCTCTTCCTTATGATGTGTAGACAAACTTTCATGAAGAACCCTAAGTGATTGGAGTTGAAATGGAGGAGTTAAAAGAGCTCATGCAAAACACCCATGGAGATTTTCTTTCTCTTCAATTCGGCTAGGTTGGGAAAATGGGGAAGATGAAGTTTCTGCTGGGTATAGTGGACTTACATCAGCACATTTTATTGTTTAATTAAATCATTAGTGGCCCACTCACACTAATTTAACTATATAATAAGCTTACATGTGTTATTTACACATTTTTCACTCCATTTTGGCTATTTGTATTAGGTACCCTCAATTTAATTTTTCATTTTATTTTCTAAGTGTAATATTATTTATTTTTAGTAGAAATTTAGGTCAAAAGACAATTCGGGATGTCAAATGACCATAATGCCCCTGTTCGGGTTGCATTCTCGATTTTTCGGTAACACCGGGTTTTGTCTGTTTTTTGATTTCTTACTTTTCTTTGTACTAATTATTTAATTTTTCTTTGATCATTATAATGATATTTATTCTTCTATAAGGGTCTATTTAAGTCCTAAAAATGTTTTCCAGGGTTCCCCGCAGTCCAGGGTTAGTCAACGGTCCACGCCGTGACTTCCCGGTGCGGTCACCCATCGCTAGGATTCCCGGCTCGCTTAACTTGGCTACATTTCTTTGCTATTATTTTTCCTTTGTTTTTCTTGTATTTTCTTTTCTTGTATTTCATTATTTTATGTCTCCTCACTCATTATTGAAGTGTAGTTCTAGGCATCCTAGCTGTCCGGACAACACTGGTCACCGGAACAGCAGAACGCACTACCGAACTTAGGGGTGTTACAATTCATGTTGAGTAGGGTGATTTAATGTCCTAGTAAGTTAATTCCACATGTATATGGTGATTGTGCACTTGAAATGGAAGTTGACGAATTGTGGGAAACTTTGGCATTGTGAAGCTTTCGGCAGCCTTGGGACTCCTTATTGAATGTTTGAATTCATGAAGATGTTGGATGAATTGTGATATTGAGGGTTGATGAATATGTATGTAAATTGGTTGTGGAAATTGTATGTAATAATTAGGAGTTTTATGTGTATCTATTGTTGTATTTGGACTTTGTGAGTTAGGACTTCATTTGGTGTATTAAGGATGTTTGTATTCTGCCCAAAGTAACTTTAAGGTGAAGTAGTAAATGGTTTTGGTAATGTACCAAATCAGAATTGGTAAGGGAAGTGGACTTAGATTAAGGTAAATGTGTAATTGATACATGTATAAGCAATGTAATTAAGGACAGCATGCATTTTAGCCATAACTTTAAATGTGTAACTCCAATTCGTGTGAGACCAATTGGAGGTGAAACTAGGCACAAAATGTGCCAACTTTCATGAAGGAAACATACCAAAATTCTGCTTGCAAGGTAACTTGAAAAATGACCAAATCCGGATTAAGTACAATTGAGACTCAAAATTGACCAATTGGGCAAAGCTAGTGTTTAGGCCAGAACTCATTCAAAACAGGTCCAATTGACCTGAAATTTTAACCATGAATATTTAAGACCCATATCTAAAAGTCTTATGAAGACACCAAAGCCCAGAAATGACCATAAGCAAGTCAAACAGCTTGTACAAGTTCGGGTCCAAAAACTGGCCGAACCAAAGTTGACCAAATTTGACCTAAAATGACCTAATTTGATGCCATTTGACCAGAATAGTAAAATGACCATAACTTGGTCTACATAACTCAGAATGACCTAAAAGTTTGCCCCGCGTTCCGTAAGACATAGATCTACAAGTTTATAGTTTCGACCAAAACCCGAAAACCGAGGAAACTAGATCGTCCGGCTAAGTCAAACTAGTATCCCTAATCCAAAGAAGTTGCAATAAAATGCACTAAACAAGGAAATGAAATTGGTAACAAAGCAACCCTAAAAGACTATCGACTATGACATATTAGTGACACTAAAACCTAATTTACCTAGAACGCATCGAGGGTCGATATATTAGGTGAGTAAGCAAATAATAGCTTTCAGTGAATTACTTATCAAGCATTATCGTTAGAGACAATTTAATTTAGTACTGAAACACTTCAAATTGTGTTTCTCGTACCAAAGACTCGTGAAAAGGGAAGGAAACACGAGTCCGTACTCAAGAGACGCTTATCGTGAGGTTTGTGCACAACAACTATTTCTTTTGAATTTTTCAATTGAAATGAATTATGACTATTTGTACATTATTGTTTTAAATTGTGGAAATGTGTTTGAATGGATATTTATTGCTTGAAAAGCATTGTAAATGATTTGAAACTGTGAGAAATTATTTGAATGATATTGATGGATACTTATTGATTGAAAGGTATTGGAAATGGTTTGAAACCACAGCTATCATGTATATTGATTATATTCCTCACTAGCTTGTCTAGTGGGACGAATTGAATTCCCTCTCCGTCAAGTGTTGAGGTGTGTGCCTGTTGAGGACGAATTGGATGAGTACTCATATTTTTGCTAGCTAGCTATGTTATTCCTCATTAGTCATCGACTTTTGGGACGAATTGAATACCTCATTAGCCATCGGCTTTTGGGACGAATTGAACCTTGGAACATGATTTAAGTCAGGTGTGATTTATTGATATGTATTGTGAGATTGTGAAATGAATTTAAACTCTTATTGACATATACTGTCTTTTGAATTCAACCATGATCTGACTTATTGAAATTTATTGTGATATTGAGAAATGGAGTTTAAATTCTTGTTGACAATTACTGTCTTGAAATTAACTATGGTTTTAAGTATCCACTATTTATATGATTTATGAATTGTGATTTAAATTGTATTTGGTTAATGTTGTGCACCACTGAGACATTTTCTCAGCGATAGCTTTATTATTGTCGCAGTAGACAGATAGACAGTAAGCAGACTAGGCTGCTAGTACCTCCAGCGAGAGATTACCGGGTATAATGAGTATACCAACATTTTGCATTTTGTACTGTAATGTATGACCACTGTATGTACATATTGTTTTTGATTTTGAGCAGTTGTAAATTTAAATTGTACCTTGAAGTTGTAAAATAATTATGAGTTATTTTGGCTTGTAAAAATTGTATTATATTTCTTGTATCTCAGACTTTGAAAAATCACTGTGGATTTGAGTTGAGAAATATGTTGGAGTTGAGATTTGGAAAAATATTGAAGTGCTTTTTTACAGGTTTTCTGAAGAACTGTTTTATCCAAAATACAGATGGCACTCTGCCAAAATTTTTACAGAAATTCCAAATAATTCAAATATGTTAGCTCTATCACTTCAATTCAAAAACGGTTTTTAATACCTGTAAATAGTGCTCACCACTGTAAAAGAAGTAAGAAAAGTTTTTAAAATACCTTGTAGTGTATTTAATGGGTTATCAGTAGACGGAGTTGGTAATTCATTAGGTATACTACGGGATCATGTCATGCCTTACAGAGGGGTACGGTGTGACAGTGCCCAAGGCTTCTTACAACTTTTTCCAGAATCTCGATGTAAACCTTGGGTCTCGGTCAGATATGATGGAAAGTGGGATTCCATGCAGTGTAACTATCTCACTGATATACAATTCTGCTAGCTTCTTCAGTGAGTAGTCAGTCCTAGCTGGCAGAAAATGCGTTGACTTCATTAATTTATCTACTATTATCCACACTGCATCATGCTTCTTTGGGATGAGAGGTAGACCACTAACAAAATCCATAGTGACCCGGTCCCATTTCCATTCAGGTATGCTTATAGTCAGAGTAATCGATGGAACTTGATGTTCGCTTAACTTGCTGACATGTCAAACACTTAGTCACATAGTCAGCTATATCCCTCTTCATACCTGGCCACCAATAATGAGGCTTCAAATCATTATACATTTTCATGATTCCTAGGTGCATAGCGTAAACACTAGTGTATGCTTCTTTCAGAATACTAGTCTTCGCCTCATCATCCGTACACGCACTCTTCCTCTCAGTAGTACGTACACCCATTTGCTTTCACCTCATATTCAGTTTCCTTCCCCTCGGCAATTTTACCCATAATGGCCATTAGTTTTTCATCTGCCCTCTGCCCATCTTGTATCTGCTGTAGCAGGGTTGGCCTCACTTGCAACTTAGCCAAAATAGCTCCATCTTGAGCTGAGAACAGATAGGCATTGAGTGATCTTAAAGCTGTGATGGACTTTCTGCTCAAGGCATCAGCAACTACATTTGCCTTCCTAGGATGATAATCTATCACACAATCATAGTCCTTCAGGAACTCAATCCATCGCCTCTGTCTGAGGTTGAGCTCCTTCTGGGTTGGCAAGTATTTCAGACTTTTGTGGTCTGTGTAAATGTAGCACTTTTCACCATACAAGTAATGCCTCCATATCTTCAGTGTGAAGATAATTGCTGCAAGCTCTAGATCATGGGTAGGGTAGTTTTGTTCATGTGGCCTTAACTGCCTGGAAGCATAGGCGACCACTTTCCCCTCTTGCATCAATACACACCCTAGCCCATTTTGTGAGGCATCACTGTAGACCACAAAGTCTTTTCTTGACACTGGCTGTGTTAACACTGGTGCTTCTGTCAACATAGCCTTCAACCTCTCAAAACTGGCTTGGCACTTCTCGTTCCAGCCAAATTTCACATTCTTGTGCAACAACTTGGTCATTGGAGCAGCTATAAGAGAGAACCCCTTCACAAATCTTTTGTAATACCCAGCTAGCCCCAAGAAACTTCGACCTCGCTTGTATTTCCGGGAGGCTTCCATTCCATCATCGCTTCTATCTTTTGGGATCCACTTAATCCTCACCGATGCTATTTGTCCAAGGAAAGATATCTCACTCATCCGTAAGTCACACTTGGACAAATTTAGCATACGCCTTCTTTTCTCGCAGGTTTGCGTAACAATCCTCAAATGTTCATCATGTTCTTCCTCGGTCTTGGAATACACGAATATCATCAATAACGACTACTACAAACCGATCTAAGTATAAATGGAAGATACGGTTCATAAGGTCCATAAATGTCGCCGTGCATTTGTTAACCCAAATGGCATCACTAGAAATTCATAGTGCCCATACCGGGTTCTCAATGCGCTTGACACATCCGCATCCTTTACCCTCAATCGATGATACCGATTCGAGATCAATTTTTGAAAATACACCGCTTCCTTTCAACCGATCAAATAGATCGTCGATTCTGGGCAATGGATATTTGTTCGTCACAGTTACTTTGTTCAACTGCCGGTAATCAATACACAATCTCAAGGTTCCATCCTTATTCTTCACAAATAGCACCAGAGCTCCCCATGGTGACAGATCATGCATTTAACCCTTTATCAAGTAACTCTTGCAACCGAAGTTTTCAACTCCTCAATTCAAAGGTGCCATCCTATAAGGAGCAATGGAAATGGGTGTCAGACTCAGATTACCTCAATAGCAAACTCGACTTCCTTTCTAGTGGTAAACTGTGCAACTCTTCAGAAACACATCCGGGAAGTCTCTCACGTGGGTATATCACATAGGTTCAAATTTAGCTTGCCTAGTATCAACCACGGCGCTAGGTAAGCTTCATGCCTTTTCTCATCAATCTTCTTGCAACCGTGGTCGAGATAACATTGACAGAAATCTATCCTTTCACCCACAACAGTGATCTCATTACCCTCAAAAGTTTTCAGAGAAATCCTCTTCAATTTGCAATCAACTATTGCCTGATGACGTGACAACCAGTCCATTCCCAAAATCACGTCAAACTCGTGAAAGGGCAACTCAATTAGGTCTGTCGAGAATTCATACCCCTGAATCCTCAATGGGCAGCCTTTATACACTTTATTCACTATCACACTGTGGCCTAGTGGATTTGTGACCAGAATGTCTTGATCACACTCCTCACCGGAATTCTCTCTATGGGTAGTTTGATGCAAATGTAGGAATGAGTGGATCCTGGATCCACCAATGCATGGACAGAAGTGTTGTAGAGGGAAAACATACCCCTGATGATGTCCAGGGCATCTTGCTCCTCCTGAGCTCTGATGGCATAGGCCCTAGCTGGTATTCTAGTGTCTGGCCTCTCAGCCCACTCGGATGCAGGCCTCAGTGATGGACCAGCCGCCTTAGGTTTACCAGGTTTCCTACCCCTTTGTGGTGCAGGAGTAGGTCTGTCAGTTTGTGTAGGAGCAATAGTAGTAGTCCTCTTCGGACAATTCTTAATCTGGTGTTTTGTCGATCCACACCGTAAGCATGCCCCAGTTACTCGCCAACATTCCCCCTTATGCCACTTCTGACAGTACTGACAAGTAGAAGATGCAGGGGCTGGTCCCCTAAACACTGTCCCTAGAGAGCTGCCCATTGATGGTGTGGACCGACTCTCTCAATGTGAATCGTGGTCCGCCTCGAGACCGACTGGCCCTGTGGTGGTCCTGAACTCTGAGTAGGAGGACCCTTACTCTTCTTGCTGGGAGCAGAAAATGTACTGGACTGACTCGGACCCCTCTTCTGCTGTCTTTCCCTTCTATTTTGTTCATTGATTCTAAACCTTTCCACTTTTGATGCAGCATCCACTAGCTTAGCAAAATCTATGATTTCCAATGCTGTGATCATGACTTTGATGTTGTCATTGAGCCCTTCTTCAAACCTTCGGCACCTCTCTGCCTCTGTAGGGACTATCTCCTCCCATACCAAACCTCGACAAACTCACGCTCATACTCAGCCACTGACAACTGTCTCTGTCTCAAACTGATAAATTCCCTTTTTTGCTCTTCTAAATACACTTTACTAATATATTTCTTTCTGAACTTTGTGAGGAAGAATTCCCAAGTGATCCGTTCAGGTTGACCTCACTAGTTACTGTGTTCCACCACTGATATGCATCATCCTGAAGTAGGGACACAACACCTACCAGGTTCTGCTCATGGGTGCAATTTAGCTGTTTCAGCACTCTAATGGTTCTATCCATCCAATTTTCTGCGACCATGGGATCATTCTTCCTCTTCCTAAAGAAGTCCACAGCCCCATGCTTCCTTAATTTCTCCAAATGAGATTTATGTGGTGCTGGTGGTGGTCGTGGCTGTGGTTGTAGTGGTGGAATTGCCCCCATCATTTGTCGGTAGAATTCGGTCATTTGCTAAAATAGAGCAAACTGAGGTTGGGCAAGTGCCTCAGCTGCTGGTGGAGCAGATTCTACCCTGCCCCCAGATTCAGCCCTTGGTGGAGCACGACTCTCTACCTCTTCCTCAACTGCTCTTTGCGAAGCAGGATCCATATCCTATTCAAAATCAGAAAACAAACAGATCTGCATCAATGTCACCTTAACACTTACAAATGCAATGCAATGGTATGTACTCTATCTAGGCCCAGAAACGCCTAAACCGATGCTCTAATACCACTAAATGTGACACCCCTTACTCGTCTTCAGTGTAACAGAGCAAGTTATGCCACAAAGTGTGCCGGAACACCAATTTATGTCTCTATTACAATTTATCCCTTTATAATTCATTTATTTTCAATTTTAATAATTCTGAATTTATCCACAAATTTTTTTTTTTAGAAAATCCGGCAGAGTGCCAGCTGTAAATTAGAAAAATAGTTCTTCTGAACCTGTTTGAAAACACTTCCAAAATAATTTCCAAATCCAAAATCCATTTTATATATTCAAGTCAATCTCAAAATCTCAATCTCAATCACGATATTATTTTCAAAACTTTTCTGTTCACTTCATCACTTGAAGCATATTCACAAATAATTCTCAACATTTCATTTATCAACGTACATAATGCAGAAAATCTCAATAATATGAAATTTCATATATTTACATTAAAACATAATTACAGGAGTTTATAGTTATAATCCAAACTAATACAAAATGCAAAATACAAAAGAGCCACCTATAGTCCTAATGTCCTACCATATGCAATGCAGATGTGAGGTGACTCTGAACTCCTGATGCAGCTCTATAGGCTCACACTGTCTGGTGTCTGCTGGGCTCCCCAGCTAGGTCTCCAATACCTGTGCGTGGCAAAAGTGACGCGCTAAGCAATTCTGCTTAGTGGTGACAATATAAAATAAAAGAAAATAGAATAAAATAATTATGCAGAATGTATGATTTCATTTTTTTGGGTAGACTTAATTTCTAGTATTATTGCATTATTATACGATTAAAATTTTGGTAAGGTTCATTAACATTGCCCGAGTAACCCATACTAATTGATCGGATCGATAAACGTAACCGCACTAGGGACTAAGTACTGCATCATCACACCATTGGTCACATTGTGTCTCCTTGGCAAATGTAACTAACAATGTCGTAATAATTATCGTGGTCAAAACCCAAGTATATTAACTCAATAACATTGCCAAAGGCTATTATGTCACGTAATGGCATGAGAAAGCCATGAAAACACGTAATGGTAATGAAGCCATATGCGATCGCTAATGTAACCCTATTGGCATGCCATGCTATCCAAACCAATCTTGTTAGGTATACTAGGGCATATTACATTTTTAAGTTTTACAATTTTTGAATTTCAAGTTTTGGTGTTACTATTCACTTCATTAGTCAACCAAAATGTTGACTTTTGCATAGACAATAGGTACATTGGTTTTAATACTCCCAACATACCACATTTTGCATTCAAAATTTGTTGGTATTGGTTGCCAATACCATTTCTAAGTTTAAAGTTAATTGCGCAGAATTTTCAGTTTTCATACCTTACTTTACTGTTCCATTAGTCATTTTTTCAGTAAGAATTTGGCAAAATGACCAACATGAAAGTTGTTCCTTATTTTGTCTAGTTGAATTTCCTTTTTTGAATCACTCCATTTGGAGTTTTGTAGCTCAAGTTATGGTCCAAAAACCACAACTAGCCGGATTGAAATTTTTCTAGGCTGACCATATCTATAGTGCAGTGAATAGTGACTGCAACTCACTTGTTAGATAGATTATGGTCATAATTTGGGGTAGGTTTCTTCATGAAAGTTGTTGTTCTATATCTTATCTTGTTGCTGATAAACTTTCAGGTCAATTGGACCTTTCTACATTGAGTTATGGCCAAATGAACAATCATTCTGCAGAAACAGATTGCAGATCACCCAGATTGGGGCAAGCTTTTGGTCCACTTGGTTTGGTTTTATGGGCATGGTTTCTTCACCAGAGTTGTGCCATTATGTGTCTAGTTTCATGTCCAATTGGCCTTGCACCGATTGAACCTCTACAATTTAAGTTATGGCTGCCCAAACCTACTGGACTCATGTCTAATTCTGCATGTCACCATGGGCAGCCACACTAATCTCAATTCTCACTACACAAACCACTTCATTTCTTGTTTACCCATATCCAAATGGTCACCAATTGACCATTAAAACTCACTTTAACCATTACATGATCAAAGTCTCCATTTTATACCCAAACCCTAACCCTAACATCTCAATTCATGCATTCACTTACCTTTCACCATTCTAAACAATAGGTTAGTGTTAAGGGCAGCCATAATACCAAATTTATTTAAGGAAAACAATCAAAACCCTACCCTTCACATAGCTACTGAAAATAGGGATTTACTTAATCATCAATTTCATTTAAGTTTCTCTCATTTTCTAGCTCAATTTTTGTCCCTAAACTTGATTTTCAAAAAGAAAGCAAGGATTGGTCACTAACCTCTTTGGAACTAAGTTTGGGTATTGTAAAACTTCAATTTTTCTTCAAAAATTTGCTGCCCAAAGCTTCCTCAAGGTGTGGGGTGAATTTTTTGTGAAGACAACTAGGGCTTTTATGGTGAGAAAGGGTGTGGATTCAAGCTTTCAAAAGCTTGCTCATGGAGGTTATGTTGGGAGAGTTTTATGTCAAGGAGGAGAAGAGAAGAAGAGAGTTCTGATTTTTTTTTTCTTTATCCAGCCCATTACCTCTTTTATATACCTTGGTGACATGTGTCAACACTTGATTGGGTTGGAGACATTTAATGACATCCTTATGATGTCATAATTTCAATTTCTTTCATTTTTCCATCCTTTTTTTGTCCAATTAATTTCAATTAAATTTTTAACAACATTTAATCATATTTTATGTTATATAAATTATTTATTTAACTGGACAAGTTGGCCCAAAAATCTTCTCTGAAGACAAAATGACTAAAATGCCCTCCGTTTGGCTTAACGGGCCAAAATTGTCTTTACCGATTGAAAAATTTTTCTAAGTATTTTTTTGGCATTCTAATGCCATAAGAACCTCAACGACCCTTCTCTTGGGTCCCAAGAATTATTTTATAATTTTTCCTAAATTTTTTTCTTATTAATTATTTGAGTTAATTTTTGGTTCCTCACTTTAGTTCAAATATTTTTCCGAGCGTTTTAGCTGTCCGGACCGACACTGGTCACCGAAACAGTAGACTGTACGGACTAGCTAAAATGAGGATGTTACAATCTCCCACATGGCCTAGAGCCATTCACTACAGTATCTAAGACCCGTCTTCTCAATATGTCTATCTAATCAAGTCGTGTCATGGCCTCTCGCTGGATCAATCAAGTTATCAGCTAAAGCTAATTTCTGTGTAACACCCCTATGTTCGGTAGCGCGTTCTACTGTTCTAGTGACCAGCGTTGTCCGGACAGCTAGAATGCCTAGAACTACACTTAGATAAGAGTGAGGAGGCATAAAATAATGAAATACAAGAAAAGAAAATACAAGAAAAACAAAGGGAAAATAATAGCAATGAAATGTAACAAAGTTAAACGAGCCGAGAACCCTAGCGATGGGTAACTGCACCGGGAAGTCGCGGCGTGGACCGTTGACTAGCCCTGGACCACGGGGAACCCTAGAAAATATTTTTAAGACTTAAATAAATGTCTATTGAAGTATAAATACCATTAGAAATATCAAAGAAAAATTAATTAATTAGTACAAAGAAAAGTGAGAAATCGAGAAAATGATAAAACTCAGTGTTACCAAAAAATCATAAATGCAACCCGAATAGGGGCATTGTGATCATTTGACACCCCGAGTTGTTTTTTGACCTAAATGTCCATTAAAAATAAATGATATTATACTTGGAAAATGTCATGAAAAATTAAATTGGTGGTACCTTATATAAATAGCTAAAGTTAGGAGCTTAATGTGGGAATAAGGAAAGTTATGATTAAATAAACATTAAATCTAACTTAGTGCTCCACTCACTCACCTAAGTGGAACACTTACTCTTCATTTTGGACAGATTTCATCATCTTCCTCAAGCTCCCAAAGAACCAGCCAAAAGTGGTCTTGAGAGAACCTTCATTGCCGTCCACTTGAAAGCTTCATGCAAGCTTGATCTAAGCTTCTTTCTTTGCACTTCCCTTCATTAAAAGTTGTCCATACACCTTGGGTAGTAGATAGGCAACAAGAAGACCAAGTTTTGGAGAGCTTTTTAAGAGTTTCCAAAGTAGTAAGTAGGTATTTTTTATGCTTGCTTCATTAAAGTTTGTGTGGATGTTATGGGTACTTGAATTGTGGGGAGATTTTTGGAGTTTGATGTTTAAAGGGAGATGTGTATTTTTGGAAGCCATGGAAACTCCTTAAGGGCAGTTTATCCTTGTATGTAAATGGTAGATTAAAGTGTTGATGAAGTGTTTATGTGTAGGAATAAATTGGGTGATGTATACTAAGTATATGTTAATGTACACTTGATTTTGGAAGCTTGGAAATTTATTCAAGGAGAGGTATGAATAGGCAACTTGAATTGTGAACCAAAAAAATGTTATTTCATAGTTTGGTTTATGGAATTGTATGGTTGAATTATGGTACTTGTTGTGGCAGCTTGTGTATGTGTATAAGGGTTTGAATGTGGACATGTAAATGAGCCATATTATGCAGTTAAATTGTGTGTAAATTGGACTTGGTAAATTCTGTACTATAAGGTGCATATTAAGTGTGGTTATAAGCTGCCAAAGTGACCAAAAATGTGTTGTGAAATGTGTTTAGGTTATGGTACAAAGCAGAAATGGCATGAATGTGTAACTTGGTAAGTGTTAAAAGTGTCCTTTAATTGAGTGATGGACAATGTGCAATAGGGCAATGTCTAATTTGGCCTAGAACCTTAAGTGTGTGGCTCCAATTGGTATGAGACCAATTGGAGGTGAAACTAGGCACAAAAAGTGCCAACTTTCATGAAGGAAGCTTACCAAAATTCTGCTTGAAAGGTAACTTGAAAAATGACCAAATCCGGATTAGTGCATTTAAGGCTTGAAAATTGACCAATTGGGCAGTAGTTAGTATTTTGGCCATAACTCACTCAAAACAGGTCCAATTGACCTGAAATTTTTACCATGAATAGTTGAGACATATATCTACACGTCTTATGAAGACACCAAAGCCCAAAAATGACCATAAGCAAGTCAAATAGCTTGCACAAGTTCGGGTCCAAAAACTGGCCAAACCAAAAGTGACCTAAAATGACGTAAAGTGACCAATTTTGGTACATTCTGACCAGCAATAGTAAAATGACCATAACTTAGTCTAGTGAACTCAGAATAATATGAAAATTTTCCCCACGTACAATAAGACATAGATCTACAAGTTTGTAGTTTTGACAAAAACCTAAAAACTGAGGGAACTAGGTTATCCGGCTAGGTCAAATTAGTATACCGGAATCCGACAAATTGCAACAAAATGCAATATACATGGAAATGTATTTGGTAACATGTACCAACCCTAAAAGGCTACAAATGTGACATATTGGTAACATTAAAACCAAATTCATCTAGCATGCATCGAGGGTTGACATCTTAGGTTGACTAAGGATATAATAGAATTTGATAAATTAATTATTGAACTTTATCCTTAGAGACAGTTTAAATGAGTACTGAAACACTTCAAATTGTGTTTCTCAGTTAGCAAAGACTCAAGAAAAGGGAAGGAAACATTGAGTCAGAGCCAAGAGACAATTATCAGAGGTTTGTGCACAACAGTTATTTCTTTTGAATTTTTCAATTGAAATAATTTATGACTATTTGTATATTATTGTTTTAAATTGTGGAAATGTGTTTGAATGGATACTTATTACTTGAAAAGTATTGTAAATGGTTTGAAACTGTAAAAAATTGTTTGATTGACATTTGATGAATACTTATTGATTGAAAAGCATTGTAAATGGTTTGAAACCACAGCTATCATGTATATTGATTGAATTCCTTGCTAGCTTGTCTAGTGGGACAAATTGAATTCCCTCTCTGACTGAAGTGTTGAGGTGTGTGCCTGTTGAGGACGAATAGAATGAGTACTCATATTTTTGCTAGCTAGCTATGTTATTCCTTATTAGCCATCAGCTTTTGGGACGAATTGAATTCCTCATTAGCCATCGGCTTTTGGGACGAATTGAACTTTAGAACATGATTAAGTTGTGTGTGATTTATTGATATGTATTGTGAGATTATGAAATTGATTTTAAATTCTTATTGACATTTACTGTCTTTTGAATTTAACAATGTTTTGATTTATTGAGATTTATTGTGATATTGTGAAATGGAATTTAAATTCTTTATGACATTCATTATCTTTGAATTTAACTATGGTTTTAAGTATCCACTATTTATATGACTTATGATTTGTGATTTAAAGTTGTATTTGGTTAATGTTGTGCACCACTAAGAAAATGTCTCAGCGATAGCTTTTTATTGCTGTCACAGGTAAATAGACTGACAGGGCAGCAGACTAGGCTGCTAGGGCAACACTGAGAGATCATCGGGTATATTGAGTATATCGTATTTTGCATTTTGTATTGTAATGTATGTTCACTGTATGTATATAGTGTTTTTGGTTTTGAGCAGTTGTAAATTAAAATTGTACATTGAAGTTGTAAAATAAATTGTGAATTATTTTAGCTTGTAAAATTTGCACTATGTTTCTTTTATCTCAGCTTTTGGAAATATTGAAAAATTATTATGGATTGGAATTGAGAAACATATTGTGTTGATTAAATATTGGCGTTTGAGATTGAGAAATATATTTGAAGTGCTTTTTATAGGTTTTTGAAGAACTGTGTTATTCAATATACAGATGGCACTCCGCCAAAATTTTTACAAAAATTACCAATAATTCAAATGTGTTAGCTGTTTCCCTTCAGTTCAAAATTTTTTTTAACACCTGTAAATAGTGCTCACCACTGTAAAAAGAAGTAAGAAAAGTTTTAAAATCCCTTATAGTGTATTTAATGGATTATCAGTAGACGAAGTTGGTAATTCATTAGGTATACTACGGGATCATGTTATGCCTTACAGAGGGGTAGGGTGTGACATGTTTTAGTGGTATCAGAGCAAGTTTTTAAATTCTGTTTTCACCTATTATTTGAATATTCTTTATTCATAGTACAACTGCTCAATGTCATTATTTGATACATACAGTACATTACATTATAAATATGCACTAACGGGAGGAAATCTCCTTGTGTTATTTGTTCAGGAGGTCTAAGATCCTCACATTGACTATGGAAGAGGGTGATCGTTCAGTCGATCAATCTATAGAGCCTGAGATACAAGGGGATGCCCCAGCCCTACACAATGTCAGTGGTTTAGCAGCACCAGCCCCTTCAATACCGTAGTTTCCTACTCAGTTCGCTCAGCAGATGGCTGCAATGTTCTAACAAATGGCTGGTAATGTGCCTACTCAAGTGCCAATACAGACACTAGTGGTACAACCATAGTCTTCTGCTAGGCAGTATGACAAATTGATGAAATATGGGGCTACAGAGTTCATGGGGATAGTAGATCCTCTAGAGGTAGAACAGTGGTTGGAAAGAATGGATAGGGTGTTCAGGAAGCTACATTTTACAGAGGAGCTCAGATTTGAATATTCAGTATCTCTGCTACAGGGGGATGCATATGACTGGTGGAAAACCATTCCCCACAGTCTGGAAGAACCTGCAGTGCTAACATGGAATGACTTTCTCAGGGAATTCAGAAAAAAATATGTCCCTGATGCTTATGTGGACTAGAAGCTGTAAGAGTTCCTAAGTCTGAAACAGGGGAGTAGATCAGTGGTTGAATATGAAAGGGAATTTTCCCGCCTGAGCCATTATGCAGTAAGTCTACTTTCTACCCGCAGGGAGAGATGTAAAAGGTTTGAAACCGGCTTGAAGCCCAGTATCAGGTTACAAGTGGTTGGATTCAAACATAACAACTTCTCTGAGCTTGTTTCTCAAGCACTGGAATTAGAGAGAATTGAATCTGAAGCAGCCCCAGAGAAAAAGAAATCAGAGAAGACAGAGAAAGAGGGAAAATTAGTAAAACAGAGTTCCAGTGGTCCTATTGGAAAGAGGAAAAACTTTGGGGGACAGAATAGAGGTGGTAAGAAGTCCGGTAGGGGAAGATATTCGGGACAGAAACCTCCTCTATCTGGTCAGTAGAGTACCAGAGGTTCCTACCCTCCCTGCCAATGTGAAACTTGTGGAAGAAATCATGGTGGGATATGCTACAAGGCTATTGGAGCCTGTTACAACTGTGGAGGCACAGGACACTTTGCCAAGGATTGCACCAAAGACTGAGAGTTGGACCACCTCCTACTACTACAGAAGGGTCAGTTCAGAGCCCTGTCACTAGAGGTTCACAACCACCCAGCAGAGGTAGAGGCAAGGGTAGAGGTAGCCCAGCAGGCAGCTAAGGCACAGTGAAACAATCAGAGCAAGACAGTGCGCCAGTCAGAGTCTATACAATGAGACAGAGAGAAGAGGCCGAGACATCTGATGTTGTGGATGGTACCTTCTCAACTTTTAATCAAGATGTGTTTGTGTTATTTTATCCGGGTTCTACCCATTCTTATGTGAGTGCTAGCATCATTGATTGCATTGCTGTTCCATGTACAAAAATGGACTTTGAGGTGCTAGTAACAAGTCTGTTAGGAAAGGAGGTCAAGGTTAATAGAATGTATAGGGATTGTCCTTTGGTGATCCAAGGACATACTTTTCTATCTGATCTCATTGAAATGCCCTTCAGAGATTATGATATTATCTTGGGCATGGATTGGTTAGCCAGGCATCACGCCATGATTGATCAGAGGTCAAGATACCACTTTTGGTCTCCTCGACAATGTTGTGGTAATACATGGGGAGAGGCAGCTATTGCCGTCAAACATCATCTCGGCTACACTAGACAGAAAAATGATCAGAAAGGGGTGTGAAGCATACTTGGCACATGTGGTAGACACCCAAGTGGGGAGTCCAGCATTGAGAGACATCCCTACAGTATATGACTTTCCAGATGTGTTTCTTGATGAATTGCCAGGATTACCTCCGGAAAGAGAGGTGCAGTTTGAAATTAATGTTCTGCCTGGTGTGGATCCAATCTCCATAACACCATACAGAATGGCACCAGCAGAGTTAAAGGAGTTGAAGATACAGTTGCAAGAACTACTTGAAAAGGGCTTCATCCGCCCTAGTGTGTCACCTTGGGGAGCGCCAGTATTGTTTGTTAAGAAGAAAGATGGCACTCTTCGCTTATGTATTGATTACTGGCAGTTGAATAAGGTGACAATAAAGAATAGATATCCAATGCCTCGCATTCATGATCTGTTTGATCAATTGAAGGGTGCAGCTGTATTCTCCAAAATTGATTTGTGATTTGGTTATTATCAGTTGAAGGTGCAAGAGCAGAGTATTCCAAAATCGCTTTAACTCGGTATGGCCACTATGAGTTTCTAGTAATGCCATTCGGTTAACTAATGCTCACCGCTTATGGATCCGTGAACACTATCTTCAGACCATATCTCGACCAATTTGTGGTGGTGTTTATTGATGATATTTTGATATATTCGAGGAATGCAGAGGAGCATGACAGACATTTACGAATTGTACTGCAAACTCTAAGGGAGAAACAACTATACACCAAATTGTCAAAATGTGAATTTTGGCTAAAAGAAATCTCCTTTTTGGGACATGTTGTGTCAGCTGAAGGGAACAAGGTAGATTCCAGCAAGGTAGAAGCTATCCTTAATTGGAAGCCGCCCAAGAATATCACGTAAATTTGCGCTCGGGTTTAGCTGGATATTACCATCGGTTTGTGAAAGGGTTTTCTATATTATCTTCTCCACTCACCAAGCTGCTTCGGAAAGATGTAAAATTTCACTGGACAGATAAATGCAAGCAGAGTTTTGATGAGTTGAAGAGGTGTTTGACTGAAGCTCTAATCCTTACTTTACCTATACCGGGTAAAGAATACACAGTTTATAGTGATGCTTCTCACAATGGGTTAGGCTGTATATTGATGCAAGATCGAAATGTCATTGCTTATGCATCATGCCAGCTGAAACCGCATGAGAGGAACTACCCAACACATGATTTGGAGTTAGCAGCTATTGTTTTTGCTCTAAAGATCTGGAGATACTATTTGTATAGGCAGAAATGCTACATATACACAGATCACAAGAGCTTGAAGTATTTGGGCACCCAGAAGGAATTGAACTTGAGGTAGAGGAGATGGTTAGAACTCATTAAAGACTATGATTGCTTAATAGACTATCACCGTGAAAGCAAATGTGGTGGCTGGCGCCTTAAGTCGTAAGACTATGGCAAGTCTTAGAGTTTCTCCTTTATCCATGGTACATGAATTAAAAGCACAACATGCCAGTTTAGAGATTGATGATGAGGGACAGACAGTAGTTGCATGGCATGTATAGCCAGTGTTGATTGATCAGATCAGAATGGCTACTCAGAGTGATGATAAATATCAGAAGCTACTGAAAGAAGTCCAGCAGAACAAGAAACCTGAATTTTCTATGAGAGATTATGGTTTATTGCTACATCAGGGCAGAATGTGCGTTCCTAATGATGTGGAATTGAGACGGATCATTATGAAGGAAGCACATGAGTCTCCTTTTGCTATGCACCCTGGTGGAACTAAAATGTACAGAGGGCTGAAAAAGCATTACTGGTGGATGGGTATAGAGAGGGATTCCAAATGCCTAACTTGTCAGCAAGTAAAGGCAGAACATCAAGTTCCAGCTGGTTTGTTACATCCTTTGCCAGTACCAGAGTGGAAATGGGAACGGATAACTATGGATTTTGTTACGGGACTTCCGAGGACACATAATAGTCATGATGCAGTATGGGTTATAGTTGACAGACTGACCAAGTCTGCTCACTTTTTGCCAGTTTAGATGGACTATAGCCTGGAAAGATTGACCAGATTGTACATATATGAGATTGTAAAACTGCATGGAGTGCCAATATCAATTGTATCTAACAGAGATCCTAGGTTCACTTCTAGATTCTGGGGTAGTCTACAGAGAGCCCTAGGAACTGGATTGAACTTCGGCACAGCATTCCACCCGCAAACAGATGGCTAATCTGAGAGGGTTATTCAGATATTAGAGGATATGCTACGGGCTTGTGTGATTGAGTTTGAAGGTAGTTGGGATACACACTTGCCTTTGATTGAGTTTGCTTATAACAATAGCTACCAATCAAGCATTGGGATGCCTCCATATGAAGCCTTGTATGGCAGAAAGTGCAAAACTCCCTTATGTTGGGATGAAATTGGTGAAAGAAAGATGATTGGGCTAGAAATTGTTCAGCAAACAGAGGAAAAGATCAGATTGATCAGAGATAGACTCAAGGCTGCATCAGACCGTCAGAAGTCCTATGTTGATATGAAGAGAAGAGATATTGAATATGCAGTGGGTGATAAGGTATTCCTCAAAGTTTCTCCTTGGAAGAGGATAATGAGATTTGGCAGAAAGGGAAAACTGAGTCCTCATTTCATCGGACCATATGAGGTTCTGGAAAGAGTGGGTCCTTTGGTATATCAGTTGGCATTACCTCCAGAGCTAAAAAGGATACACAGTGTCTTCCATGTGTCCATGTTAAGGAGTTACAGACCTGACCCATCTCATATACTATCGGTTGAAAAGATTGAGGTAAATCCAGACCTCTCATATGAGGAAGAACCCATAGAAATTCTGGCATATGAGGTGAAGCAGTTGAGGAACAAACAGATACACCTAGTTAAAGTGCTGTGGAACCATCATTCAGGCCAGGAAGCTACTTGGGAACGTGAAGAGGATATGAGGAGACAGCACCCACAGCTATTCAGAGGCTAATGCCAGGTAAAATTTCCAGACGATATTTATTTTAAAGGGGGGAGAATTGTAACAACCCTATGTTCGGCAGTGCGTTCTATTGTTCTAGTGACCAGCATTGTCTGGACAGCTAGGATGCCTAAAACTACACTTAGATAAGAGTGAGGAGACATAAAATAATGAAATACAAGAAAAATAAAGGAAAAATAATAGCAATGAAATGTAACCAAGTTAAACGAGTCGAGAACCCTAGCGATGGGTGACCACACCGGGAAGTCGCGGCGTGTACTGTTGACTAGCCCTGGATCACGGGGAACCCTGGAAAATATTTTTAGGACTTAAATAAATGTCTATTGAAGTATAAATACCATTATAAAAATCAAAGAAAAATTAATTAATTAGTACAAAGAAAAGTGAGAAATCGAGAAAACGACAAAACTCGGTGTTATCAAAAAATCGGGAATGCAACTCGAACAGGGGCATTGTGGTCATTTGACACTCTGAGTTATCTTTTGACCTAAATGTCCATTAAAAAATAAATGATATTATACTTGGAAAATGTCATGAAAAATTAAATTGGTGGTACCTTATATAAATAGCTAAAGTTAAGAGCTTAATGTGGGAATAAGGAGAGTTATGATTAAATAAACATTAAATCTAACTTAGTGCTCCACTCACTCACCTAAGTGGACCACTTACTCTTCATTTTGGATAGATTTCATCATCTTCCTCAAGCTCCCAAAGAACCAGCCGAAAGTGGTCTTGAGAGAACCTCTATTGCCGTCCACTTGAAAGCTTCATGCGAGCTTGATCTAAGCTTCTTTCTTTGCACTTCCCTTCATTAAAAGTTGTCCATACACCTTGGGCAGTAGATAAGCAACAAGAAGACCAAGTTTTGGAGAGGTTTTGAAGAGTTTCTAAAGTGGTAAGTAGGTATTTTTTATGCTTGCTTCATTAAAGTTTGTGTGGATGTTATGGGTACTTAAATTGTGGAGAGATTTTTGGAGTTTGATGTTTAAAGGGAGATGTGTATTTTTGGCAGCCATGGAAACTCCTTAAGGGCAGATTATCCTTGATGTAAATGGTAGATTAAAGTGTTGATGAAGTGTTTATGTGTAGGAATAAATTGGGTGATGTATACAGAGTATTTGTTAATGTACACTTGATTTTGGAAGCTTGGAAATTTATTCAAGGAGAGGTATGAATCGGCAGCTTGAATTGTGAACCAAAAAAATGTTATTTCATAGTTTGGTTTATGGAATTGTATGGTTGAATTATGGTACTTGTTGTGGCAGCTTGTGTATATGTATAAAGGTTTGAATGTGGACATGTAAATGAGCCATATTATGTAGTTAAATAGTGTGTAAATTGGACTTGGTAAATTCTATACTATAAGGTGCATATTGAGTGTGGTTATAAGCTGCCAAAGTGACCAAAAATGTGTTGTGAAATGTGTTTAGGTTATGGTACAAAACAGAAATGGCATGAATGTGCAACTTGGTAAGTGTTAAAAGTGTCCTTTGATTGAGTGATGGACAATGTGCAATAGGGCAGTGTGTAATTTGGACTAGAACCTCAGGTGTGGCTCCAATTGGTATGAGACCAATTGAGGTGAAACTAGGCACAAAAAGCGTCAACTTTCATGAAGGAAGCTTACCAAAATTCTGCATGGAAGGTAACTTGAAAATGACCAACCGATTAGTGCATTTAAGGTTCAAAATTGACCAATTGGGCAGCAGTTAGTATTTTGGCCATAACTCACTCAAAACAGGTCCAATTGATCTGAAATTTTTACCATGAATAGTTCTACAAGTCTTATGAAGACACCAAAGCCCAGAAATGACCACAAGCAAGTCAAATAGCTTGCACAAGTTCCGGTCCAAAAACTGGCCGAACCAAAAGTGACCTAAAATGACCTAAATTGACCAATTTTGGTACATTCTGACCAGCAATAGTAAAATGACCATAAATTGGTCTACTAAACTCAGATGACTTGAAATTTTCCCCGCATGCAATAAGTCATAGATCTACAAGTTTTTAGTTTTGACCGAAACCCAAAAACTGAGGGAACTAGGTCGTCCGGCTAGGTCAAATTAGTATACTGGAATTCGAAAAATTGCAACAAAACGCAATATACATGGAAATGAATTTGGTAACATGTACCAACCCTAAAAGGCTACAAATATGACATACTGGTAACATTAAAACCTAATTCACCTAGCATGCATCGAGGGTCGACATCTTAGGTTGACTAAGGATATAATAGAGTTCGATAAATTAATTATTAAACTTTATCCTTAGAGACAGTTTAAATGAGCACTGAAAGTGTGACACCCCTTACCCGTCTATAGTGTAGCCGAGTAAGTTATGCCACTCAGTGTGCCGGAGCACCAATTTATATTTCTATTACAATTTATCCCTTTATAATTCATTTATTTTCAATTTGGATAATTCTGAATTTATCCGCAAATTTTATAGAAAATCCGGCAGAGTGCCGGCTGCAAATTGGAAAAACAGTTCTTCTGAACCTATTTAAAAACACTTCTAAAATAGTTTCCAAATCCAAACTCCATTATACACATTCAAGTCAATCTCAAAATCTTAGTCTCAAATCACAATACTATTTTCAAAACTTTTCTGTTCACTTCATCATTTGAAGCATATTCACAAATAATTCTCAACATTTCATTTTTTTTAACATACATAATGCAGAAAACCTCAATAATATGAAATTTCATATATTTACATTAATACATAATTACAGGAGTTTATAGTTACAATCCAAACTAATATAAAATGCAAAATACAAAAGGGCCACCTATAGTCTTAATGTCCTACCATATGCAGTACGGATGTGAGGTGACTCTGGACCCCGAACGCAGCCTCCAAAACTTACCCGTCGATGTCCGCTGGCTCCCGCTAGGTCTCCAAGACTGCAAGGCGGCAAAAGCCATACGCTAAGCAATTCTGCTTACTGGTGACAATATAAAATAAAATAAAATAGAATAAAATAATTATGCAGAATGTATGATTTCATTTTTGGGTAGACTTAATTTCTGGTATTATTTGTAGTATTATTCACTTAAAATTTAATAAGGTTTATTATCATTGCCCGAGTAACCCATACTAGTTGACTAGATCGATAAACGGTAACCGCACCGGGTACTAAGTACTCGCACCATCACACCATCGGTCACACCGTGGTTCCCTTGGCAGCAAACAATGCCTAATAAGCTGTAATAATTATTAGGGTTAAAATCGAAGTATATCAACTCAAATAACTTAGCCAAACGCTATTATGTCACAGAATGGCATGGGAGCCATGAAACACAGAATGGCATTAAGCCATATGCAGTACTGCTAACAGAACCCTATTGGCATGCCAAGCTATCCAAACCAATCTTGTAAGGTATACTAGGGCATTTTACACTTTTGAGTTTTATATTTTTTGAATTTCAAGTTTTGGTGTTACTATTCACTTCATTAGTCAACCAAAATGTTGACTTTTGCATAGAAAATAGGTACATTGGTTTTAATACTCCCAACATACCACATTTTGCATTCAAAATTTGTTAGTATTGGTTGCCAATACCATTTCTAAGCTTAATGTTAATTAAGCAAAATTTTCAGTTTTCATACTTAATGTTTACTATTCCATTAGTCAGTTTTGCAGTGGGAATTTGGCAAAATGATCAACATGTAATTTGTTCCTCATTTTGTATAGCTGAATTTCCTTTTTTGAATCACTCCATTTGGCGTTTTTTAGCTCAAGTTATGGGCCAAAAACCACAACTGGCCGGATTGAAATTTTTCTGGACTGACCATTTCTACAAAGGCAGTGAACAAAGGATCGCAACTCACTTGTTGGATAGGTTCTGGTCATAATTTGGGTTCGGTTTCTTCATGAAAGTTGTTGTTCTATATCTCAGCTTATTGCTGGTAAAATTTCAGGTCAATTGGACCATTCTACACTGAGTTATGGCCAAATGACCAAATACTGTTCATTTGGTCATTCTGCAGAAATAGACTGCAGGTCACCCGGATTAGAGCAAGCTTTTGGTCCACTTGGTTTGGTTTTATGGGCATGGTTTCTTCACCAAATTTGTGCCATTATGTGTCTAGTTTCATTTCCAATTGGCCTTGCACCAATTGAACCTCTAAAATTCAAGTTATGGCTGCCCAAACCTGCTGGACTCATGTCCAATTCTGCAGGTCACCTTGGGCAGCCACACCAAACCCAAACTCCACCACTCAACACACTTCATTTTTGGTTTAAACAGAACTAAATGGTCACTAATTGACCATTAAAACTCACTTTAACCATTATATGATCAAAGTCTCCATTTTATACCTAAACCCTAACCCATTCCATCTCAATTCATGCATTCACTTACCTTTCACCATTCTAAACAATAGGTTGGTGTTATGGGCAGCCACAATACCAAATTTATTCATGGAAAATATTCAAAACCCTACCCTTCACATAGCTACTGAAAATGGAGATTTACATAATCATCAATTTTATTTAAGTTTCTCTCATTTTCTAGCTCAATTTTTGTCCCTAAACATGCATTTCAAAAAGAAAGCAAGGATTGGTCACTAACCTCTTTGGAACTAAGTTTGGGTCTTGCAAAACTTCAGTTTTTCTTCAAAATTTTGCTGCCGAAAGCTTCCTCAAGGTGTGGGGTGAATTTTTTGTGAAGACAACAAGAGCTTTTATGGTGTGGAAGCTAGGGAAAATCAAGCTTGAAAAAGCTTGTTCATGGAGGTTAGGGAAGGAATGGTTTACGGCAAGGAAATGAAGAAGGGAGAGAATTCTGATTTTTCTTCCATTTCCAGCCCATTAAGTCTATTTTAAATAAAGTTATGCCATGTGTCCATATGGGATAGATTGGGAGAACTTTAATGACATCATTACGATGTCATAATGTCATTTTCTTTCCTTTTCTTTCCATTTCTTGTCTAATTAATTTCAATTAAATTTTTAACAACATTTATTCATATTTCATGTTATATAAGTTATTTATTTAACTGGACAAGTTGGCCAAAAATCATCTCTGAAGACGAAATGACCAAAATGCCCTCCGTTTGGCTTAATGGGCCAAAATAGTCTGTACCGATTGAAAGTTTTTTCTAAATATTTTCTTGGCATTCTAATGCCATGAGAACCTCAATAACCCTTCTCTGGAGTCCTAATAATTATTTTATAATTTTTCCCCCGGGTCTAGGGCTCCTAGTTGTGAGAACCGCAACTTCTCACTAGGTTACCCATCGTTAGGGCACCGGCTCATTTAACTTGGTTGTATTTTATTTCTAAAATTTTTCCTAAATTTTTCCTATTAATATTTGAATTAATTATGGTTCTTCACTTTAGTTTAAATATTTTTTCAGACGTTATAGCTGTCCGGACCGACATTGATCACCGAAACAGTAGACTGTACGGACTAGCTAAAATGAGGATGTTATAACTCTTCCCCTCTAATAAAAAATTCGTCCTCGAAATTTACCTAATGTAAACAGTTGAGGGAACTGTTGCTTTATTATCTCTTCACTTTCCCAAGTTGCCTCTTCAGTGTTGTGGTGCCTCCAAAGCACTTTCAACAGTGAAATTTGTTTATTTCTCAGTTCCTTCACTTCCTAAGCTAGGATCTATATAGGTTCTTCTGTATATGTCAAGTTCGATTGGATTTCAATCTCTTCCATGGAAATGACATGTGAAGGGTCTGAGCGATATCTTCTCAGCATGGAAACATGGAATACATTATGAATTTTATCCAGTAGTAGTCGTAAAGCTAGCTGATAGGCCACTGGTCCCACACGTTCAGTGACTTCATATGGGCCAATGAACCTAGGGCTTAACTTACCCTTTCTCCCAAATCTCAGTACTTTCTTCCACGGTGAGACTTTGAGAAACACTTTATCACCAACTGCATACTCTATCTCTTTTCCCTTCAAGTCGGCATATGATTTTTGTCTATCTGAGGCAACCTTCAGGTTAGCTTTGATTATCTTCACTTTCTCCTCAGTCTGTTTCACCAGGTCTGGTCCTACCAGCTTATCTTCGCTCAATTCAGTCCAACACACTGGGTTTCTACATTTCCTACCATACAGTGCTTCATACGGAGCCATTTGAATGCTAGCTTGGTAGCTATTGTTATATGCGAACTCTGCCAGTGGGAGATATCTATCCCAACTCCCCTCAAACTCAATGACACAACTCCTTAGCATATCCACCAGAATCTATCACATAATTCACATTGTTACTATCATTTCACTTTATTAATTACGAAAATTCAATTAGTTCTTAGGTTTACCTGGATTACTCATTCTGACTGTCCATCCGTCTGGGGATGAAAAGCCATGCTAAAACGAAGTTGTGTGCCTAAGGCTTCTTGCAACTTTTTCCAGAATCTCGATGTAAACCTTGGGTCTCGGTCAGATATGATGAAAAGTGGGATTCTATGCAGTCTAACTATCTCACTGATATACAATTCTGCTAGCTTCTCTAATGAGTAGTCACCCTAATCGGGCAGAAATGTGCCGATTTCACAATCTATCCACTATCACCCATACTGCATCATGCTTCCTTTGGGTGAGAGGTAGACCACTAACAAAATCCATAGTGACCCGGTCCCATTTCCATTCAAGTATGTTTATAGGCTGTAGTAATCCTGATGGAACTTGATGTCTTGCTTTAACTTGCTAACATGTCAAACACTTAGTCACATAGTCAGCTATATCCCTCTTTATACTAGGCCACCAATAATGAGGCTTCAAATCATTATACATTTTTGTGCTTCCCAGGTGCATAGCATAAACACTAGTGTGTGCTTCTTTTAGAATACTAGTCTTCAATTCCTCATCATCTGGTACACACACTCTTCCTCTGTAGTACAGACACCAATCTGTTTTCACCTCATATTCAGTTTTCTTCCCCTCAGGAATTTTTCCCACAATGGCCATTAGTTTTTCATCTGCTTTCTGCCCATCTTGTATTTGCTGTAGCAGGGTTGGCCTCACTTGCAACTCATCCAAAATAGCTCCATCTTGAGCTAAGGACAGATAGGTATTTAGTGGTCTTAAAGCTGTGATGGACTTCCTGCTCAAAGCATCAGCAACTACATTTGCCTTCCCAGGATGATAATCTATCACACAATCATAGTCCTTTAGGAACTCAATCTATCGCCTCTATCTAAGATCGAGCTCCTTCGGGGTTGGCAAATATTTTAGACTTTTATGGTCTGTATAGATGTAGCATTTTTCACCATATAGATAATGCCTCCATATCTTCAGTGCGAATATAATTGCTGCTAACTCCAGGTCATGAGTAGGGTAGTTCTGTTCATGTGGCCTTAACTGCCTGAAAGCATAGGTGACCACTTTCCCCTCTTACATCAATACACACCCTAGCCCATTATGTGAGGCATCACTGTAGACCACAAAGTCTTTTCCTGACACTGGCTGTGTTAACATTGGTGCTTCTGTCAACATAACCTTCAGCCTTTCAAAACTGGCTTGGCACTTGTCGTTCCAGCCAAATTTCACATTCTTGTGCAACAACTTGGTCATTGGAGCAGTTATAAGAGAGAACCCCTTCACAAATCTTCTGTAATACCCAGCTAGCCCTAAGAAACTTCTGACCTCAATTGTATTTCTGGGAGGCTTCCATTCCATCACTGCTTCTATCTTTTTGGGATCTACTCTAATCCCCTCTGCTGATACTATGTGTTCGAGGAAAGAGATTTCACTCATCCAGAAGTCACACTTGGACAACTTAGCATACAGCTCCTTTTCTTGCAGGGTTTGCAGAACAATCCTCAAATATTCATCATGTTCTTCCCTAATCTTGGAATACACCATAATATCATCAATAAAGACCACTACAAACGGATCTAAGTATGGATGAAAGATACGGTTCATAAGGTCCATAAATGCTGCTGGTGCATTTGTTAACCAAAACGGCATCACTAAAAATTCATAATGCCCATATTGGGTTCTAAATGCAATTTTTGACACATCTGCATCCTTTACCCTCAACTGATGATACCCTGATTTGAGATCAATTTTTGAAAATACACCGGCTCCCTTCAACTGATCAAACAGATCATCAATTCTGGGCAATGGATATTAGTTCTTCACAATTACTTTGTTCAACTGCCGGTAATCAATACACAATCTCAAAGTTCCATCCTTCTTTTTCACAAACAGCACCGGAGCTCCCCATGGTGACACATCGCGTATGAACCCCTTATCAAGCAACTCTTGCAACTGAGTTTTCAATTCCCTCAATTCAGTGGGTGCCATCCTATAAGGAGCAATGGAAATGGGTGTTGTACCCGGCATTACCTCAATAGCAAACTCGACTTCCCTTTCTGGTGGTAAACCCAACAACTTTTCAGGAAATACATCTAGGAAGTCTCTTACTGTGGGTATGTCATCCAAGTTTGGCTTAGCTCGCCTAGTATCAACCACGTGTGCTAGGTAAGCTTCACAGCCTTTTCTCATCAATCTTCTTGCAACTGTGGCTGAGATAACATTGGACAGGAAATCTGTCCTTTCACCCACAACAGTAATCTCATTACCCTCAAAAGTTTTCAGAGAAATCCTCTTCAATTTGCAATCAACTATTGCCTAATGACGTGACAACCAGTCCACACCCAAAATCACGTCAAACTCATGGAAGGGCAACTCAATTAGGTCTACCGAGAATTCATACCCTTGAATCCTCAACGGACAACATTTATACACTTTATTCACTACCACACTGTGGCCTAGTGGATTTGTGACCAAAATGTTTTGATCACTCTCCTCTACTGAAACTCCCCTCTCTATGGGTAGTTTGATGCAAATGTAGGAATGAGTGGATCCTGGATCCACCAATGCATGTACAGAAGTGTTGTAAAAGGAAAACGTACCCCTGATGACATCCCGGGCATCTTGCTCCTCCTGAGCTCTGATGGCATAGGCCCTGGCTGGTATTCTAGTGTCTGGCCTCTCAGTTGACTCAGATGCAGGCCTCAGTGATGGACCAGCTGCCTCAGGTTTACCGAGCTTCCTACCCCTTTGTGGTGCAGGAGCAGGTCTGTCAGTTTGTGTTGGAGCAACAGTAGTAGTCCTCTTTGGACAATTCTTGATCTGGTGTTCTGCCGATCCACACAGTAAGCATGCACCGATCACTCGCCAACATTCCCCATTATGCCACTTCTGACAGTACTGACAAGCAAAAGATGCAGGGGCTAGTCCCCTAAACATCGTCCCTGGAGAGCTGCCCATTGATGGTATGGACTAGCCTCTCCTAGGTGTGAACTGTGGTCTGGGCCCCTGAGACTGACCCTGACCCTGTGGTGGTCTTGAACTCTGAGCAGGAGGACCCTTACTCTTCTTACTGGGAGCAGAAAATGTACCGACCGACTGACCCCTCTTCTGCTGTCTTTCCCTTCTATTTTGTTCATTGATTCTGACCCTTTCCACTTTTGATGCAGCATCCACTAGCTTAGCAAAATCTGTGATTTCCAATGCTGTGATCATGACTTTGATGTTGTCATTGAGTCCTTCTTCAAACCTTCGGTACCTCTCTGCCTCTGTAGGGACTATCTCCCTCCCACATCCGCCGCCTAACAAATTCACACTCATACTCACCATCGATAATCGCTCTCGCTCTGCATCGATAAATTCCCTTCTTCACTCTTTTAAATACACTTTGGTAATATATTTCTTCCCGAACTCGTGAGGAAGAATTCTCGTGATCCGCTCAGTTGCACCTCATCGTTATCGTGTCCCACTACCGATATGCATCATCCTCGTAGGGACACAAAGACCCACTGTGTTCGCTCGGGGGTGCAATTTAGCAATTTCAGCACTCTGATGGTTCTATCCAACCAATTCTCTGCGGCCATGGGATCATCTTCCCTCTTCCCAAAGAAGTCCACAGCCCTATGCTTCCTCAATTTCTCCAAATGAGATTTCTGTGGTGCTGGTGGAGGTTGTGGCTGTGGTTGTGGTGGTGGAATTGCCCCCATCATTTGCCGATAGAATTCAGTCATTTGCTGGAATAACGCAAACTAAGGTTGGGCAGGTGCCTCAGCTGCTGGTGGAACATATTCTACCCTGCCTCCAGATTCATCTCTTGGTGGAGCGCGACTCTCCACCTCTTCCTCAACTGCTCTTTGTGAAGCAGGATCCATATCCTATTCAAAATAAGAAAACAAAAAGATCTGCATCAGCGTCACCTCAACACTTACAAATGCAAAGTAATGGTATGCACTCTATCTAGGCCCAAAAACTCCTAAACCGATGCTCTGATACCACTAAATGTGACACCCCTTACCCGTCTACAGTATAGCCGAGCAAGTTATGCCACTCAGTGTGCCGGAGCACCAATTTATATTTCTCTTGCAAGTTATCCCTTTATAATTCATTTATTTTCAATTTTGATAATTCTGAATTTATCCGCAAATTTTATAGAAAATCCGGCAAAGTGCCGGCTGCAAATTGGAAAAACAGTTCTTCTGAACCTGTTTAAAAACACTTCTAAAATAGTTTCCAAATCCAAACTCCATTATACACATTCAAGTCAATCTCAAAATCTCAATCTCAAATCACAATACTATTTTCAAAACTTTTCTGTTCACTTCATCATTTGAAGCATATTCACAAATAATTCTCAATATTTCATTTTTTTAAACATACATAATGCAGAAAACCTCAATAATATGAAATTTCATATATTTACATTAATATATAATTACAGGAGTTTATAGTTACAACCCAAACTAATACAAAATGCAAAATACAAAAAGGCCACCTATAGTCTTAATGTCCTACCATATGCAGTGCATATGTGAGGTGACTCTGGACCCCGGATGCAACTTTGAAGACTCACCCCGTCTGATGTTTACTGGGCTCCCCAGCTAGGTCTCCAGTACCTGCTCGTGGCAAAAGCGACGCGTTAAGCAATTCTGCTTACTGGTGACAATATAAAATAAAATAAAATAAAATAAAATAATTATGTAGAATGTATGATTTCATTTTTGGGTAGACTTAATTTCTGGTATTATTTGTAGTATTATTCACTTAAAATTTGATAAGGTTTATTATCATTGCCCGAGTAACCCATACTAGTTGACTGGACTGGATAAACGGGCAAACTGGCATTGGGTACTAAGTACCTCGGACCATCACACCATCGGTCACACTGTGTCTCCCGGTGTGCAATAGAACAACTAATAAGCTGTAATAATTATTAGGGTTAAAACCCAAGTATATCAACTTAAATAACTTAGCCAAAGGCTATTATGTCACAGAATGGCATGGGAGCCATGAAACACAGAATGGCATTAAGCCATATGCAGTACTGCTAACAGAACCCTATTGGCATGCCAAGCTATCCAAACCAATCTTGTAAGGTATACTAGGGCATTTTACACTTTTGAGTTTTACAATTTTTGAATTTCAAGTTTTAGTGTTACTATTCACTTCATTAGTCAACCAAAATATTGACTTTTGCATAGACAATAGGTACATTGGTTTTAATACTCCCAACACACCACATTTTACATTCAAAATTTGTTGGTATTGGTTGCCAATACCATTTCTAAGCTTAATGTTAATTAAGCAAAATTTTCAGTTTTCATGCTTCATGTTTACTGTTCCATTAGTCATTTTTGCAGTGGGAATTTGGCAAAATTTGAAAGTTGTTCCTTATTTTGTCTTGTTGAATTTCCTTTTTTGAATCACTCCATTTGGAGTTTTGTAGCTCAAGTTATGGTCCAAAAACCACAACTGGCCGGATTGAAATTTTTCTGGACTGACCATATCTACAGTGCAGTGAACAGTGACTATAACTCACTTGTTGGATAGGTTCTGGTCATAATTTGGGTTAGGTTTGTTCATGAAAGTTGTTGTTCTATATCGCAGCTTATTGCTGGTAAAATTTCAGGTCAATTGGACCATTCTACACTGAGTTATGGCCAAATGACCAAACACTGTTCATTTGTTCATTCTGCAGAAACAAACTGCAGGTCACCTGGATTAGAGCAAGCTTTTGGTCCACTTGGTTTGGTTTTATGGGCATGGTTTCTTTACCAAATTTGTGCCATTATGTGTCTAGTTTCATGTTCAATTTTCCTTGCACCAATTGAACCTCTACAATTCAAGTTATGGCTACCCAAACCTGCTGGACTCATGTCCAATTCTGCAGGTCACCTAGGGCAGCCACACCAAACCCAAACTCCACCACTCAACACACTTCATTTTTTATTTAAACATAACTAAATGGTCACTAATTGACCATTAAAACTCACTTTAACCATTACATGATCAAAGTCTCCATTTTATACCCAAACCCTAACCCATTCCATCTCAATTCTTGCATTCACGTACCTTTCACCATTCTAAGCAATAGGTTAGTGTTATGGGCAGCCAAAATACCAAATTTATTCAAGGAAAACAATCAAAACCCTACCATTCACATAGCTACTGAAAATGGAGGTTTACATAATCATCAATTTCATTTAAGTTTCTCTCATTTTCTACCTCAATTTTTATCCCTAAACATGCATTTCAAAAAGAAAGCAAGGATTGGTCACTAACCTCTTTGGAACTAAGTTTGTGTGACACCCCTTACCCGTCTATAGTATATCTGAGTAAGATATGTCACACTGTATACCGGAATACTCTATTTTATCTCAATCATTTTTATTCTTCCTTAATTTATTTTTATCATAGTTTTGAAAATAATTTGTGAAATATAATTCATTTAAGTCATTTATTAAAATTATAATTTATTTAAGGTTCCGAAAATTTTATAGAAAATCCGGCAGAGTACCGGCTAAAAATAGAGAAAACAGTTCTTCAGAACCTGTGAAAAACACTTCCAATAATCATTTCCAATCATTCTCAAACTCCAATAATCATCAAAATCTCAATATTTTTCAACAACATTTCCATTTCTCAATCATTCATTTCTCATGGTATTCATATATAAGCAATAAATAAATACTCAATTTTCCATTCATAAACACAATTTCCACTATTTACATTAACATCAAAATACATTACATAAGTCTCAATTACACAATAGAAAATAAAACTTAGTTACAAAATACCAAAATGAAACCTAGTGTCCTACCAATGCACTGAAGATGGTGAGGTAACACGGACACTATGCAGAGCTGCAGGAGGTCTCACCCAGTCTTTGGTCTACTGAGCTCTCGGTCAGTATCTCTAGAACCTACGCGTGACGAAAGCAATGCACTAAGCAATAATGCTTAGTGGTGCCAATAATAAAATAAAAAGAAATAACATGAAGTAAATATGCAGTGCATGTTTTGATGTCTTATGCAGACAATTTTTTTTTTATCATTATTGGTAATCTTATTTATTATGTACTAGTTCTATTCATTATTTCATTAAATTTGTTCACTTTCATTTTTGGGTGCCGAAGTAACCTATACTGGACAATTGGACTAGATAAACGGGTAAACTAGCACTGGGTATCAAGTACCTCGAGCCGTCACACCATTGGTCACATATGTGTCTCCCGGTGTGCAACAGAACAGCTAATAAGCTGTAATAACATTAGGCACAAGGCCAAGTATCAACATAATGTCAGAATGGCTAAAAGCCATGAAATCACAGAATGGCATAATGTCATGTGCGATCGCTAATCGAACCTTATTGGCATGCCAAGCTATCCAAACCAATCTTGTTAGGTATACTAGGGCATTTTACACTTTTGAGTTTTATAATTTTTGAATTTCAAGTTTTGGTGTTACTATTCACTTCATTAGTCAATCAAAATGTTGACTTTTGCATAGACAATAGGTACATTGGTTTTAATACTCCCAGCATACCCCGTTTTGCATTCAAAATTTGTTGGTATTGGTTGCCAATACCATTTCTAAGCTTAAAGTTAATTGAGCAGAATTTTTAGTTTTCATACCTTATCTTTACTATTCCATTAGTCATTTTTCAGTGGGAATTTGGCAAAATGATCAACATGAAAGTTGTTCCTTATTTTATCTAGTTGAATTTCATTTTTTGAATCACTCCATTTGGAGTTTTTTAGCTCAAGTTATGGTCCAAAAACCACAACTGGCGGGATTGGAATTTTTCTGGACTGACCATATCTACAGTGCAGTGAACAGTAATTGCAACTCACTTGTTGGATAGGTTCTGGTCATAATTTGGGTTAGGTTTCTTCATGAAAGTTGTTGGTCTATATCTCAAATTGTTGCTGGTAAAATTTCAGGTCAATTAGACCATTCTACAGTGAGTTATGGCCAAATGAACAATCACTATTCATTTGGTCATTCTGCAGAAACAGATTGCAGGTCACCCGGATTGGTGCAAGCTTTTGGTCCACTTGGTTTGGTCTTATGGGCTTGGTTTCTTCACCAAAGTTGTGCTATTATGTGTCTATTTTCATGTCCAATTGGCTTTACACCAATTAAACCTCTGCAATTCAAGTTATGGCTTCCCAAACCTGCTGGACTCATATCCAATTCTACAAGTCACCTAGGGCAGCAACACTAAACCTAAATCCCATCACTAAACACACTTTATTTCTTGTTTACCAATAACCAAATGGTCACTAATTGACCATTAAAATGTTCCTACACCATTATAGGATTAAAACCTCAATTTGGTCAAAACCCTAAATTCTCAATTCCTCTATTCTTCCATTAACTTACAATATAAGGTGCTAAGTGTTAATTTCATATCAAAGGATAGCTTATATACTCTTTTAATCTAAAAAAAATCATCAAAACTCTCATAAGTTCATGGCTGCCAAAAATGGTAAAAATTCATCATGCAACTTTTGTTTAATTTCACTTAATTTTCACACTTAATTCCTTCTCCACATATGATATACATAAAATTTCTAGAAGGAATTGGCACTAACCTCACTTGTGACCTAACTTGGACTTACCCAACTTCAAAATTTCCTCAAATTTCTGCTGCCTTATGCTCCCTCAAGGTTTAGGGATAATTTTTTGTAAAGGAAGTTTAGGGTTTTGGGGTGGAGAGCTTAGGGAAAATCAAGCTTGAACAAGAGCTTTCATGGAGTTTTTTTTTTTTCTCCTCTCTCTCTCTCTATGTTTCTGCAGCCCAAAGATTGAAGATGGCTTTCCACTTTTTCAATTTTTATCTCCTTTTATTCATGTTTAAGTAGTTTATAATGATGTGTCAAAATTTGGTTGGGTAAAAATATTTTAATTGCATCATGCTTATGTCATAAATATGACTTTTATTTCATTTTCTTTTCTTTTCTTTTCTACTAATTTTCAATTAAATTTTTAGCAATATTTATTCATATTTTAGATCATAATAATTATTTACTTAACTGGACAAGTCGGACAAAAATCATCTCTGAAGACGAAATGACCAAAATGCCCTCCGTTTGGCTTAACGGGCCAAAATTGTCTGTACCGATTGAAAAATTTTTCTAAGTATTTTCTTGGCATTCTAATGCCATAGAAACCTCAATGACCCTTCTTTGGAGTCCCAAAAGTTATTTTATGAATTTTCGCTTAGGTCTAGGGCTCCTAGTTGCGAGAACCGCAACTTCCTACTAGGTTACCCATCACTTGGGCACCGACTCATTTAACTTGGTTGTATTTTATTTCTAAAATTTTTCCTAAATTTTTCTTATTAATATTTGAGTTAACTATGGTTCCTCACTTTAGTTTAAATATTTTTCCGGATGTTCTAGCTGTCCAGACCGACATTGGTCACCGGAACAGTAGAATGTACGGAGTTGCTATAGGGAGGGTGTTACAACTCTTCCCCTCTAATTTAAATTTCGTCCTCGAAATTTACCTGATGCAAATAGTTGAGGGAACTGTTGTCTCATCGTCTCTTCACTTTCCCAAGTTGCCTCCTTGGTGTTGTGGTGCCTCTAAAGCACTTTCACCAGTGGAATCTGCTTATTCCTCAACTCTTTCACTTCCCGAGCCAGAATCCTTATGGGTTCTTCTTCATATGTCAAATCCGGTTGTACTTCAATTTCTTCCATGGAGATGACATGTGAAGGATCTGAGCAGTAGCTTCTTAGCATAGATACGTGGAACACATTGTGGATCTTGTCCAGCTTTGGTGGTAAAGCTAGCCTATAGGCCACTGGACTCACACGTTCAATGACTTCATATGGGCCAATGAACCTAGGGCTTAACTTACCTTTTCTTCCAAACCTTAGTACCTTCTTCCACGGTGACACTTTGAGGAACACTTTATCGCCAACTGCATATTCTATTTCTTTTCTCTTCAAGTCGGCATAGGATTTCTGTCTGTCTAAGGCAACCTTCATATTGGCTTTAATTAGTTTTACCTTCTCCTCAGTCTGTTTCACCAGGTCTAACCTTACTAGTTTATCTTTGCCCAATTTAGTCCAGCACACTGGAGTTCTACATTTCCTCCCATACAGTGCTTCATACGGGGCCATTTGGATACTAGCTTGGTAGCTATTGTTGTATGCAAATTCTGCTAGTGGAAGGTATCTATCCCAACTTCCCTCAAACTCAATGACACAACTCCTCAACATATCCTCAAGGACCTGACATATATTTCACATTATTATTACCATTTCAGTTCAATATGTGTATTAGTTTAATTGGTTTCAATTGTTTACCTGGATTACTCTTTCTAATTGCCCATCCGTCTGAGGATGGAAAGCTGTGGTTAAGTGGAGTTGTGTACCCAAGGATTCATGCAACTTCTTCCAAAATCTCGATGTAAACCTTAGGTCTCGATCAGATATGGCGGAAAGTGGAATTCCATGCAATCTAACTATCTCACTGATATACAATTCTGCTAATTTCTCTAGTGAGTAGCCAGTCCTAACTGGCAGAAAGTGTGCTGATTTCGTCAATCTATCTACTATCACCCATACTGCATCATGCTTCTTTTGGGTGAGAGGTAGACCACTTACAAAATCCATGGTGACTCGATCCCATTTCTATTTAGGTATGCGTATAGGCTGTAGCAAACCTGATGGAACTTGATGTTCTGCCTTGACTTGCTGACATGTCAAGCATTTAGTTACATAGTCAGATATGTCCTTCTTCATACCAGGCCACCAATAATGAAGCTTCAGATCATGATACATTTTTGTACTTCCTGGGTGCATAGCATAAACACTGGTGTGTGCCTCTTTCAGAATACTGGCCTTCAATTCCCCATCATCTGGTACACACAGTCTTCCTTTGTAGTACAGACACCCATCTGCTTTCACCCATAGTCAGTTGTGTTCCCTTCTGAGATTTTACTCACAGTAGTCATTAATTTCTCATCTATCTTTTGTCTATCTAAAATCTGTTGTAGCAGGTTTGGCCTCACTTGTAACTCAGCCAAAATAGCTCCATCTTGAACCAAAGATAGACGAGCATTCAATGATCTCAAAGCTGTGATGGATTTTCTGCTCAAAGCATCAGCAACTACATTTGCCTTCCCAGGATGGTAGTCAATTACACAATCATAGTCCTTCAGGAACTTAATCCATCACCTCTGTCTAAGGTTGAGCTCCTTCTAGGTTGGCAAGTATTTCAGGCTTTTGTGGTCTATGTAAATGTAGCACTTTTCACCATACAAGTAATGCCTCCATATCTTCAGTGCGAAGATAATTGCTGCAAGTTCTAAATCATGGGTAGGGTAATTCTGTTCATGTGGCCTTGGCTGCCTGGAAGCATAAGCGACCACCTTCCCCTCTTACATCAATACACACCCTTACCCATTATGAGAGGCATCACTGTAGACCACAAAGTCCTTTCCTCACACTGGCTGTGTTAACACTGGTGCCTGTGTCAACATAGCCTTTAACTTCTCAAAACTAGTCTGACACTTGTCATTCCAGTCAAATCTGACATTCTTATGTAACAACTTGGTCATTGGAGCAGCTATTAAGGAAAATCCCTTCACAAATCTCCTGTAATACCCAGCTAGCCCCAAGAAGCTTCTGACCTCAGTTGTATTTCTGGGAGGCCTCCATTCCATCACTGCATCTATTTTCTTGGGATCCACCCTAATCCCATTAGCTGGCACTATGTGTCCAAGGAATGCAATCTCATTCAACCAGAAGTCACACTTGGACAACTTAGCATACAGCTTCTTTTCTCTTAGGGTTTGCAGAACAATCCTCAAATGCTCATCATGTTCTTCACTGGTCTTGGAATACACCAAAATATCATCAATAAAGACCACTACGAACTGATCTAGGTATGGATGGAAGATACGGTTCATAAGGTCCAGGAATGCTGCTGGTGCATTTATTAGGCCAAAGGGCATCACCAAAAATTCATAATGCCCATACCGAGTCCTAAATGTAGTCTTTGGGACATCTGCATCTTTCACTCTCAATTAATGATACCCTGATCTGAGATCAATTTTGGAAAATACTCCTGCTCCCTTTAACTGATCAAACAGATCATCAATTCTAGGCAACGGATACTTATTCTTCACTGTCACTTTATTCAACTGCCGGTAATCAATGCATAACCTCAAAGTCCCATCTTTCTTCTTTACAAACAGCACTGGAGCTCCCCATGGTGACACACTGGGGCGTATAAATCCCTTATCTAGTAACTCCTGTAACTGGATTTTCAGTTCCTTCAATTCTGTGGGCGCTATCCTATAAGGAGCAATAGAGATTGGTGTTGTACCCGGCAGTATCTCAATAGCAAATTTATCTTCCCTTTTTGGTGGCAAACCAGGCAATTCTTCATGGAGCACATCTGGGAAGTCTTTTACTGTGGGTATGTCACACAGATCTGGCTTAGCCTGCCTAGTATCCACCAGATGTGCTAGGTAGGCATCACAGCCTTTTCTCATCAGTTTTCTTGTAACTGTGGCTGAGATGACATTGGACAAGAAATTTATCCTTTCCCCCATAACTGTAATCTCATTACCCTCAGGAGTTTTCAAAGAAATCCTTTTCAGTTTACAATCAACCATTGCCTGATGACGTGACAACCAGTCCATTCCCAAAATCACGTCAAACTCATGGAAAGGCAACTCAATCAAGTTTGCCAAGAATTCATACCCCTAAATCCTTAACGGGCAACCCTTGTACACTTTGTTCACCACTACACTATGGCCCATTGGATTAGTGACTAGAATGTCTTGGTCAATCTCCCCTACTAGTATCCCCCTTTCTACGGGTAGGTTGATGCAAATTTATGAATGAGTGGATCCTGGATCCACCAATGCATGCACAGATGTATTGTAGAGGAAGAACGTACCCCTGATGACGTCCGGGGCATCTTGCTCCTCCTGAGCTCTCATGGCATAGGCTCTGGCAGGTGGTCCGCCTCGTGCCTCTCTGGGCTCGAGATCAGCCTCTGTGATGGTCCCACTGCCTCAGATTTGCCAGATTTCCTACCTTTTTGTGATGCAGGAGCATGTCTGTCTACTTGTGTTGGAGCAGCTGTAGCAGTTCTGCGTGGACAGTTCCTCAGCTGATGCTCTGTCGACCCACACCTTAAGTAGGCACCAGTCACTCTCCAACACTCCCCGTTATGCCATTTCAAATAATGTGGACATGCAGAAGATGCTGGGGCTAGTCCCCTAAACCCTGTCCCTGGAGAACTGCCCACTGATGGTGTGGACTGACCTCTCCTAAGGGTGAACTGTGGCCTGGGCCCCTGAGACTGACCCTGACCTTGTGGTTGACCTGAACTCTGTGCAGATGGAACTTTGAACTTCTTCCCAGGTTCAGGAGATGAACTAGACTGACCCGTGCCCCTCTTCTGCTGTCTCTCTCTTCTGGTCTGCTCACTTATTCTAACCTTTTCAACTTTTATTACAGCTTCCACTAAATTGGTGAAGTCGGTGATTCCCAAGGCAGTAATCATGATCTTTATGTTGTCATTTGATCCCTCTTCAAATCTCTTACACCTTTCGGCCTCATTAGGGACTATCTCCCTTCTGTAGCGGCTCAATCTGACAAATTCCTTTTCATACTCGGCCACTGCCAGCTGTCTCTGCCTCAGGTTAATGAACTCTCTTCTTCTCTCTTCCAGGTATACACTACCCACATATTTCTTCTTGAATTCTGAGAGGAAGAAGTCCCAAGTTATTACTTCTGGTTGCACTTCACTAGACACCGTATCCCACCATTCATATGCATCATCTTGCAACAGAGATATGGCAGCTTCTAGGTTTTGCTCTGGAGTGCAGTGGAGTTGTTTTAAAACCCTTCCTGTTCTGTTCAACCAATTTTTCACCGCAGTAATCATCTTCTCTCTTACCTAAGAAATCCACTGCTCCAAATTTTCTTAGTCTTTCCAGGTGTGATTTCTGCTGTGGAGGTGGTGGTGGTGGTGGCATTACCCCAGCCATTTGTCTGAAGAATTCGGCCATTTGCTGGAACATAGCCTGTGGAGGCTGCGCAGGCTCTGCTTGAGCTGGCGGAGCAGGTTCTCCCCAACCCCCAGTCTCAGCTGCTGCAGGTGGAGCATGAATCTCCACTTCCTCCTCAACTGCCCTCTGAGATGTAGGGTCCATATCCTATTCAAAATAACAAAGACAAACAGATCTGCATTAGTGTCACCTCGACTCTTACAAATGCAATGCATGGTATGGACTCAATCTAGGCCCAGAAACGCCTAAACCGTGCTCTGATACCACTACATGTGACACCCCTTACTCGTCTACAGTATATCCAAGTAAGATATGTCACACAGTGTACCGGAATACTCTATTTTATCTCAATCATTTTTATTCTTCCTTAATTTATTTTTATCATAGTTTAAAAAATAATTTGTGAAATATGATTCATTTAAGTCATTTATTGAAATTATAATTTATTTAAGGTTCCGAAAATTTTATAGAAAATCCGGCAGAGTACCGGCTAAAAATAGAGAAAACAGTTCTTCGGAACCTGTGAAAAACACTTCCAATAATCATTTCCAATCATTCTAAAACTCCAATAATCATCAAAATCTCAATATTTTTCAACAACATTTCCATTTCTCAATCATTCATTTCTCATGGTATTTGTATATAAGCAATAAATAAATACTAACTTTTCCATTCATAAACACAATTTCCACTATTTACATTAACATCAAAATATATTACATAAGTCTCAATTACACAAGAGAAAATAAAAGTTAGTTATAAAATACTAAAATGAAACCTAGTGTCCTACCAATGCACTGAAGATGGTGAGGTGACACGGACACTATACAGAACTGCAGGAGGTCTCACCCAGTCTATGGTCTACTGGGCTCTCGGTCAGTATCTCCAGAACCTATGCATGGCAAAAGCAACATGCTAAGCAATAATGCTTAGTGGTGCCAATAATAAAATAAAAGGAAATAACAGGAAGTAAATATGCAGTGCATGTTTTGATGTCTTATGCAGGCAATTTTTTTTTTTTTATCATTATTGGTAATCTTATTTATTATGTACTAGTTCTATTCATTATTTCATTAAATTTGTTCACTTTCACTTTTGGGTGCCCAAGTAACCTATACTGGACGACTGGACTGGATAAACGAGTAAACTGGCACTAGGTATCAAGTACCTCGGGCCGTCACACCATCGGTCACATATGTGTCTCCCAGTGTGCAACAGAACAGCTAATAAGTTGCAATAACATTAGGCACAAGGCCAAGTATCAACATAATGTCAGAATGGCTAAAAGCCATGAAATCACAGAATGGCATAATGCCATGTGCAGTACTGCTAACTGAACCCTATTGGCATGCCAAGCTATAAAAACCAATATTGTTAGGTATACTAGGGCATTTTACACTTTTGAGTTTTACAATTTTTGAATTTCAAGTTTTGGTGTTACTATTCTCTTTATTAGTCAACCAAAATGTTTACTTTTGCATAGACAATAGGTACATTGGTTTTAATACTCCCAACATACCACATTTTGCATTCAAAATTTGTTGGTATTGGTTGCCAATACCATTTCTAAGCTTAAAGTTAATTGAGCAGAATTTTCAGTTTTCATACCTTATCTTTACTATTCCATTTGTCATTTTTGTAGTGGGAATTTGGCAAAATTATCAACATGAAAGTTGTTCCTTATTTTGTCTAGTTGAATTTCATTTTTTGAATCACTCTATTTGGAGTTTTTTAACTCAAGTTATGGTCCAAAAACCACAACTGGCCGGATTGGAATTTTTTTGGACTGACCATATCTACAGTGCAGTGAATAGTGATTGTAACTCACTTGTTGGATAGGTTCTAGTCATAATTTGGGTTAGGTTTCTTCATGAAAATTGTTGGTCTATATCTCAACTTGTTTCTGGTAAAAGTTCAGGTCAATTGGACAATTCTACACTGAGTTATGGCCAAATGAACAATCACTATTCATTTGGTCATTCTGCAGAAACAGACAGCAGGTCACCCGGATTGGGGCAAGCTTTTGGTCCACTTGGTTTAGTCTTATGGGCATGGTTTCTTCACCAAAGTTGTGCCATTATGTGTCTATTTTCAAGTCCAATTGGCTTTACACCAATTGAACCTCTGCAATTCAAGTTATGGCTTCCCAAACCTGCTGGACTCATGTCCAATTTTGCAGGTCACCTAGGGCAGCCACACTAAACCTAAATTCCATCACTAAACACACTTTATTTCTTGTTTACCAATAACCAAATGGTCACTAATTGACCATTAAAATGTTCCTACACCATTATAGGATTAAAACCTCAATTTGGTCAAAACCCTAAATTCTCAATTCCTCTATTCTTCCATTAACTTACAATATAAGGTGCTAAGTGTTAATTTCATATCAAAGGACAGCTTATATACTCTTTTAATCTAAAAAAAATCATCAAAACTCTCATAAGTTCATGGCTGCCAAAAATGGTAAAAATTCATCATGCAACTTTTGTTTAATTTCACTTAATTTTCACACTTAATTCCTACTCCACATATGATATACATAAAATTTCTAGAAGGAATTGGCACTAACCTCACTTGTGACCTAACTTGGACTTGCCCAACTTCAAAGTTTCCTCAAATTTCTGCTGCCTTATGCTTCCTCAAGGTTTAGGGATAATTTTTTGTGAAGGAAGTTTAGGGTTTTGGGGTGGAGAGCTTAGGGAAAATCAAGCTTGAACAAGAGCTTTCATGGAGTTTTTTTTTTCTCCTCTCTCTCTCTCTACGTTTCTGCAGCCCAAAGAATGAAGATGGCTGTCCACTTTTTCAATTTTTATCTCCTTTTATTCATGTTTAAGTAGTTTATAATGATGTGTCAAAATTTGGTTGGGTGAAAATTTTTTAATTGCATCATGCTTATGTCATAAATATGACTTTTATTTCATTTTCTTTTCTTTTCTTTTCTACTAATTTTCAATTAAATTTTTAGCAATATTTATGCATATTTTAGATCATAATAATTATTTACTTAACTGGACAAGTCGGCCAAAAATCATCTCTGAAGACGAAATGACCAAAATGCCCTCCGTTTGGCTTAACGGCCAAAATTGTCTGTACCGATTGAAAAATTTTTCTAAGTATTTTCTTGGCATTCTAATGCCATAGAAACCTCAATGACCCTTCTCTAGAGTCCCAAAAGTTATTTTATGAATTTTCCCTTAGGTCTAGGGCTCCTATTTGCGAGAACCGCAACTTCCCACTAGGTTACCCATCGCTTGGGCACCGGCTCATTTAACTTGGTTGTATTTTATTTCTAAAATTTTTTCTAAATTTTTCTTATTAATATTTGAGTTAATTATGGTTCCTCACTTTAGTTTAAATATTTTTCCTGATGTTCTAGCTGTCCGGACCGACGCTGGTTACTGGAATAGTAGAATGTACGGAGTTGCTACAGGGAGGGTGTTACAGTTTGGGTCTTTCAAAACTTCAGTTTTTCATCAAAATTTTGCTGCCCAAAGCTTCCTCAAGGTGTGGGGTGAATTTTTTATGAAGACAACTAGGGCTTTTATGGTGTGGAAGCTAGGGAAAATCAAGCTTGAAAAAGCTTGTTCATGGAGGTTAGGGAAGGAATGGTTTACGTCAAGGAAATGAAGAAGGGAGAGAATTCTGATTTTTCTTCCATTTCCAGCCTATTAAGTCTATTTTAAATAAAGTTATGCCATGTGTCCATATGAGATAGGTTGGGAGAACTTTAATGACATCATTATGATGTCATGATGTCTTTTTCTTTCCTTTTCTTTCCATTTCTTATCTAATTAATTTCAATTAAATTTTTAACAACATTTATTCATATTTCATGTTATATAAATTATTTATTTAACTAGAAAAGTTGGCCAAAAATATCTCTGAAGACGAAATGACCAAAATGCCCTCCGTTTGGCTTAACGGGCCAAAATTGTCTGTACTGATTGAAAAATTTTTCTAAGTATTTTCTTGGCATTCTAATGCCATGAGAACCTCAATAACCCTTCTCTGGAGTCTCAATAAATATTTTATAATTTTTCCCCCGGGTCTAGGGCTCCTAGTTGCGAGAACCGCTACTTCTCAATAGGTTACCCATCGTTAGGGCACCAGCTCATTTAACTTAGTTGTATTTTATTTCTAAAATTTTTTCTAAATTTTTCTTATTAATATTTGAGTTAATTATGGTTCTTCACTTTAGTTTAAGTATTTTTTCGGACGTTCTAGCTATCCGGACCGATATTGGTCACCGGAACAGTAGACTGTACGGACTAGCTAAAATGAGGATGTTACAGAAACACTTCAAATTGAGTTTCTTAGTGAGCTAAGACTTAAGAAAAGGGAAGGAAACACTAAGTCAGAGCCAAGAGATAATTATCAGAGGTTTGTGCACAACAGTTATTTCTTTTGAATTTTTCAATTAAAATAAATTATGACTATTTGTATATTATTATTTTAAATTGTGGAAATGTGTTTGAATAGATACTTATTGCTTGAAAAGCATTGTAAATGGTTTAAAACTGTGAAAAATTGTTTGATTGACATTTGATGGATACTTATTAATTGAAAAGCGTTGTAAATGGTTTGAAACCACAGCTATCATGTATATTGATTGAACTACTCGCTAGCTTGTCTAGTGGGACGAATTGAATTCCCTCTCTGGCTGAAGTGTTGAGGTGTGTGCCTGTTGAGGACGAATCGAATGAGTACTCATATTTTTGCTAGGTAGCTATGTTATTCCTCATTAGCCATCAGCTTTTGGAACGAATTGAATTCCTCATTAGCCATCGGCGTTTAAGACGAATTGAACTTTGGAACATGATTAAGCTGTGTGTGATTTATTGATATGTATTGTGAGATTGTGAAATGGAGTTTAAATTATTATTGACATTCACTGTCTTTTGAATTTGACCATGTTTTGATTTATTGAGATTTATTGTGATATTGTGAAATGGAGTTTAAATTCTTTATGACATTCATTGTCTTTGAATTTAACTATGGTTTTAAGTATCCACTATTTATATGACTTATGATTTGTGATTTAAAGTTGTATTTGGTTAATGTTGTGCACCACTGAGATAATGTCTCAGCGATAGCTTTTCATTGCTGTTGCAGGTAGACAGACTGACAGGGCAGCAGACTAGGCTGCTAGGGCAACACTGAGAGATCATCGGGTATATTGAGTATACCGTATTTTGCATTTTGTATTGTAATGTATGTTCACTGTATGTGTATAGTGTTTTTAGTTTTGAGCAGTTGTAAATTAAAATTGTACATTGAAGTTGTAAAATAAATTGTGAATTATTTTGGCTTGTAAAATTTGTACTATATTTCTTTTATCTCAACTTTTGAAAATATTGAAAAATTATTATAGATTGGAGTTGAGAAACATATTGTGTTGATTAAATGTTGGCGTTTGAGATTGAGAAATATATTTAAAGTGCTTTTTACAGGTTTTTGAAGAACTGTTTTATTCAATATACAGATGGCACTCCGCCAAAATTTTTACAGAAATTACCAATAATTCAAATGTGTTAGCTGTTTCCCTTCAGTTCAAAAAATTTTTTAACACCTGTAAATAGTGCTCACCACTGTAAAAAGAAGTAAGAAAAGTTTTAAAATCCCTTGTAGTGTATTTAATGAGTTATCAGTAGACGAAGTTGGTAATTCATTAGGTATACTACGGGATCATGCTATGCCTTACAGAGGGGTAGGGTGTGACATTCTGCATGGCAATGTCACCTCTTCCAACTGTCTCTCTGATAATATGAAATTGCTACTCTATGTGTTTGGATCGTTGGTGAGACCTGGGTTCCTTTGCCTGTGCAATGGCTCCTTTATTGTCACAGTAGAGAGAAATTGCTGACTCAATGGAAGTAATCACTTCTAGTTCTGAAACAAACTTCTTGATCCAAAGAGCCTCTTTTACAGCATCACATGCAGTAGTATACTCGGCTTCAGTGGTGGAGTCTGCTGTAATTGTTTGTTTGGAACTCTTCCAACAAACAGCACTTCTATTACACAAACCCTGAGATAGACTTTTTATCATCAGTATTTGAATGGAAATCAGAGTCTGTGAATCCTTCTAGTTTAAGTTCACCTCCTCCATATGTTAAGAATAAATCCTTAGTCCTTCTCAAGTACTTAAGAATATTCTTGACAGCTACCTAGTGTTCCAAACCTAGGTTGGATTGAAACCTGTTAGTCACACTAACAACGTAAGCAATATCAGGCCTAGTACATAATATGGCATATATTAGGCTTTCTATAGCCAAAGCATAAGGAACCTTGCCCATCTTTTCCATTTCTTCAGGAGTCTTGGGAGACTGTTCCTTAAAAAGGTAAATTCCATGCCTAACTGGTAACAATGCTCTCTTGGAATCAAGCATGTTGAACCTCTTCAACACCATTTTTAAGTAAAACCTTTGGGATAAACCTACTATTCTTTTTGGTCTATCTCTATAGATCTGAATTCCTAGAATATAGGTTTCTTCCCCAAGATCTTTAATAGAGAAAGTACTTGACAACCAGGTCTTTACAGATGTGAGCATACTGATATCATTGCCTATTAATAACATATCATCCACATATAACACTAGAAAGATATTCATACTCCCACTAGTTTTCTTATACACACACGACTCATCAATTTTTTGAATAAAACTGAAAAATTTAACGGCTTCATCAAAGCGTTTGTTCCAGCTTCTAGAAGCTTGCTTAAGACCATAAATGGATCTCTTAAGCTTGCACACTTTGGAACCTTCCTTGGATTCAAAACCCTTGGATTGTTCCATATATATGTCTTCCTCAATAAAACCATTAAGAAAAATGGTTTTGACATCCATTTGCCAAACCTTATAATCATAGTGTGCTACAATAGCTAGAAGAATCCTTATGGATTTAACCATAGCTATGGGAGAGAATGTTTCTTCATAGTCAATTCCTTCCCTTTGGCGAAATCCTTTAGCTACAAGCCTAGCTTTGAAGGTCTCTACCTTCCCATCAAGACCAATCTTTCTCTTGAAAACCCATTTGCTTCCTATGGGTATAATACCCTCAGGTGGGTCTACAAGATCCCAGACTTGGTTCTTATGCATGAAATCCATTTCAGATTTCATGGCTTCTAGCCATTTTGAAGAATCTATAGCTAATATAGCTTATTCATAACTAGTAGGATCATCTCCATAATCAACTTCTTCATGAATAAACAACTCTTGTTCATTCTTATGAAGAAATCCATATCTCTCTAGTGGATGAGATATTCTATTAGATTTGCGAAGAGCCAATATTATGGATGAATCATTTATAGGCATAGGCTCTCCCACTGGATCAACATCTATAGGTGCAGGTTGTTGGTCACCTGTGGAATTCTCTAATTCCAATTCTATCTTCCTTTCTTTGCCACTTTCTTGAAGAAACTCTTTCTCCAAGAAAATTACATCCCTACTTATCATAACCTTTTGTGATTGAGGAAGATAGAAATAATATCCAAAACTATCTTTTGGATATCCAACAAACCTACCTTTTTAGGACCTTATTTCCAATTTATCAGTTTTCAGCTTTTTAATAAAAGCTTAACAACCTCATACCTTAACAAGTTTAAGGGATGGTTGTCTTCCATGCCATATCTCATATGGTGTGGAAGAAACTGATTTAGTTAGAACTCTGTTAAGAATGTACAGTGCAGTATCTAATGCATATCCCCATAAGGAAATAGGCAAATCAATGAAGCTCATCATTCTACGTACCATGTCTAACAAAGTATGGTTTCTCCTTTTTGACACACCATTCAACTGTGGTGTACCAGGAGAGGTCAACTAAGAAATAATGCCCTTTTCCTAAAGGAACTCATCAAATTCAATACTTAAGTACTCACCACCTTGATCAAATCGAAGGGTTTTAATACTCTTTCCTGTTTGATTTTCTACTTCAGCCTTGAACTCTTTGAACTTTTCAAAAGATTCAGACTTGTATTTCGTTAAATACAAATACCCAAAACGAGATTTATTTTTGGTAAAGGTAATGAAGTAGTAATATCCACCTCTAGCCATTTCTTTAAATGACCCACATACATCACTATGAATGAGTTCTAAAATTTCTTCAGCCCTTTGGCCTTGTCCAACAAAAGGAGATCTGGCCATTTTGCCCTGAAGGCAGGACTCATAAGTTGGTGATGGTTCATTTCCCAAAGAAGACAAAATCCTCATCCTTTCCAACTTTGTGATCCTTTCTTTTGTTACCTGACCCAATCTTAAGTGCCAAAGTTGTTTTGGATTAAGGTTAATATTTTCTGTTGTATTAATCTCATATTCAGTGGTTAGAGCTATTTTCCATTGATTATCTATATAATAAAGGCTATTTTGCAAGTAACCCAAACATATAATTTTATTACCATAATAAACTGTACACATTATTTATGAATCTAAATTCATAACTGTTTCTAGTCATACTAGATACTGAAATAATGTTTTTATACATATTGGGTACATACAAAACATCCTTAAGATACAAAACATGATCATCAAAATGATTATTTACAACAAGAGAAATAGATCTGATGGCTTTGGCATCAACACTTGATCCATCACCAATCTTTAGCCTCACTTCTCCATGATCCAAGCTCCTAAGATTTACTAGTTTCTGCACATCAGAAATTATATGTGAATTAGAACCAATATCAATGAACCAAGCAGAACAAGTATGATAAGCAATACCAGAATCTAAGAAATAAGAAATAGCTATAACTTCAGAAGGTTTTGCCTTCTCGTTCCTTACCAACTCTAGGTATTCTGGGCAATTCCTCTTCCAGTGCCCGCCCTTGAGAGAATGGAAACACTTTCCCTTGTCTGCAAGAGCTGCTTTTGCCATTGTCTTCTTTGGTTAGCTCTTTTTGCCTACTCTACCTAAAGGTCCAGGGGTGGAAGATGGCTTCTTCTTATTGTTCTGAAGGAGCAGAAGCATGAAAAACACAAGTTTAGATCATTGAAATTCAAAATTTTTCTTCTAGTGTCACATGCATCATGCAAGATTTATTTTATCTCTTTGATTTCAATGATAAATAGCATATTAAAACTCTTTTAATATATTTTTGGATCTACATTTGCCATTTAAGATTTTAGAATTAACAGATTAATCCATTAGAAACCTAGATTAGATCAAGAACAAGTGCACTAACCTTTTGATGCACTGCAGTGTGTTCGATACCTTTGGGATGCATCTTTAGGACACTAGATGTTGTCCCTATAGCTTGTCCACACCAACATCACCTATGGTAGCCCTTGAACAGCTTCTAAAGCTTTTTCTATGAATTAGAAAATCAAGTTTTCCCTTTTGAGAGATTACAAATGTAAATAGGACACTAGAAACGATTTCTAGTATTTTTAATTCAAGAGATTGTTGGCTAATCTCTTTGAATTGATGAGAGATGAAGAAGAAGAGAAGGCAGAGTAGCCAAGGGTGGCGGCACAAAGAGATGAATGGCAGCTTGTTATTTTTTCTTTTAATAACAAGACTTATATAGCTAGGTCACCACTTAAAACCGTTGCCACATGTTGCCTTCTGATTGGCTTTAGGTTTAATTGACCCAATCACATTGTGCCAAGTGTCAAACCTATATTTAATTTTGACTTTAATCATCTTACATGATTAAAAGACATATGGCAAGCTTATGTGTAGTGCCATGTGTCACCATCTCATGGTGCCACATGTCATCCTGTGAAATGACCAAAATATCCCTGTGTCTTAATTGTGAGTTCTCAACCCAAAATAATTATTTCTCTTCTTCTAATCAATTTATATCAAATATAAATTAATTAATTAATCTCTATTAATTAATTTCTCATTAATTAAATTCATATTTAAACACTTTAAATATAAATTTAACTTATACTATACATCCAATAACCTAGATTTAGTTTCATGCCATGCTAGGGACTTTGCAATCAATTGTAAACCAAACCTATTTAATTAATCAATTAAACTCTTTAATTAATTAATTAAATCATATTTAATTTGGTGATTACTTATGTATGTGTGTGACTTACTAGGCTCATCACTAATTAGCAAAGAGACATGACATCAACTCTAATATCATCAGAACTCTTTCTTACCATAAATGATTTCTCTAAATCATTTTATGCATCTCATAGACCATGATTAACACCTAGTATAGTATGCTATGGCCACCCAATTAGTAATAAGGTTTACCTTAAATGAACCTATAATCATATGTTACCATGCACTAGAATTTCTCTGTTACAAAATCCCAATTCGAGTTGGAGTTATGATTTATGTCAGACCCCATTTGCTATGAATATTATGTTTTCTTTTAATTCCAGTTCTTGATTAAAAAGATTTTCTCATCAGAAACTCTTTTCTGATTAAATCTATCTGTCCTGGCCAGGAACTTGAAACATCAAGAACAATTAAATGAACATAGGATTTTATCCCTATTTACTTAGAGGAACAGATTCCATCTTGATCAACACCTACCTCTATATATAACTAGTAGGAGCTAACACATGCCCATATACCCATACACAGTACAAGTATGAAAGCAGTATCAAACTCAAATCACCTATATACAAGATAACTGTGCTATCTCAGGTCTAAAGATTATATGCACTAATATGATTTATGACAATACATTGACAAGAGTAAACTCCATGTGCTTGTCATAAGTGTCACTGGTTCGACCTACTTATCAAGAATAAGTGCCTATCATGTTTGTTATATGGCATGAGACTCACCATTCCATATTATTTATATCTCATATAAATAACTTGGAAACAAACACGAATACAATCTTTCTGGATAAGTCATGTCTTTATTGTGAAGTATCCTCGATTGTGAACCTATTTATGATACTTTGTGCTAGAAATACTGTCACTCATGTTCTTAACAACTTAAGAATAGAATTTCTATCAAAATATCAATGGACCTTTTCTATTACACATAAATATATTATGTAAACGGAAAAGTGAAAATGCCTTTTATTAATAAAACATGTACAAGATACATACTAAATGATATGCTCTAGGGCATACTACTAACAATCTCCCACTAGCACTAGAGCCATTCATTACAAGATCTTAGACCCATCTTCTCAAGATGTCGGTCTAACTGAGCTTGTGACAAAGGCTTAGTGAATGGATCAGTTGGATTTTCAGCTGATGCTATTTTCTGCATGGCTATATCGCCTTGCCCAACTATCTCTCTAATAATGCAGTAGCACATTTCTATGTGTTTGAATTTCTAGTGAGACTGGGGTTCCTTATATCTAAACAGCTTATTTTGCAGCATCTGATGTAGCAATATACTCGGCCTCTGTAGTGGAATTTGTAGTCGTACTCTGTTTGGAACTCTTCCAACTGACTGCACCTCTATTATAAATAAACACAAACTCAGATGTAGACTTTCTATCATCGATATCTGATTAGAAATCAGAATCAGTATAACCATCCAATTGTAAGTCTCCACCTCCATATGTCAAGAATAAATCCTTAGCTCTTCTCAAGTACTTAAGGATATTCTTGACAGTTATCTAGTGTTTCAAACCTGGATTGGATTTATACCTGCTAGTCAAACTAACAACATATGCGATATCTGGCCTAGTACACAACATTGCATACATCAAACTTCCAATAGCCAAAGCATATGGAATCCTGGCCATTTTATCTCTTTCTTCAGGTGTCTTTGGAGACATCTCTTTGGAAAAGTGGATACCATGTCTCACTGGTAACAATCCTCTCTTGAAATCAAGCATGTTAAACCTCTTTAACACCCTTTTCAAGTATAGACTTTGGGGTAAACCAATTATTCTTTTCGCTCTATCTCTATAGATGTGAATCCCAAGAATATTGGTTGTCTCCCCTAAGTCTTTCATGGAGAATGTATTTGACAACCATACCTTTATAGTTGTCAACATACCTGTGTCATTACCTATCAACAAAATATTATCCACATATAAGACAAGGAAAATGATAGCACTATCACTAACCTTCTTATATACACATGGCTCATCCTTATTTTTTATTAAACCAAATGACTTAATGGCTTCATCAAAACGGATGTTCCGAATCCTCGAAGCTTGTTTTAACCTATAAATGGATCGCTTTAGCTTGTGCACTTTGGAACCATCTTTGGATTCATAGTATGCAGCTATTGCTAATAGAATCGTAATTGATTTAAGCATGGCAACAGGCGAGAAAGTCTCCTCATAGTCGATTCCTTGCCTTTGGCGAAACCCTTTCGCTACTAGCTTTGCTTTATAGGTCTTTACCTTTCCATCAGAACTAATTTTCTTCTTGAAAACCCATTTGTTTCCTATAGGTACAATACCTTCAGATGGGTCAATAGGATCCCAAACTTGATTCTTATACATGGAATCAATCTTGGATTTCATAGCATCAATCCATTTTAAGGAATCTATATTTGATATAACTTCTTCATAGGTAAGTGGATCATCTTCATGATCTACTTCTTCATGAGTAGACAACTCCTGTTCTTCTTCATGAAGGAAGCCATATCTCACTGGTGGGTGAGATAGCCTGGTTGTTCTACGAGGAACAGCTGTAGATGTTTCATCAATAAATGTAGGTTGACTAGATAGATCTATATCTATCTGATTTGTTGGTTGGTCAGAATTCTCCAATTCTAACTCTATTTGCCTTCCTTTGCCTCCTTCTTGAACAAACTGTTATTCAAGAAATGTGGTGTCTCTACTTACCACAACCCTTTTGTGATGTAGGCAAATAAAAATAATATCCAAAAACTATCTTTTGGATATCCAACAAATCGAACATTTTCTGATCTGGTTTCCAATTTATCAGTGTTCAGCTTTTTGATACAAGCTGGACAGCCCCAAATCTTAACATGCTTAAGACTTGGTTTTCTTCCATGCCATCTCATAAGTTGTGGAAGATACTGATTTTGTTGGAATCCTATTTAGAATATACAAAGCTGATTCTAATGCAAATCCCCAAAAGGAGATTGGCATATCAGTATAGCTCATCATGCTATGTACTATATCCAATAGGGTACGATTTCTCCTTTCAGATGCACCATTCAGCTGTGGTGTTCCTGGAGGATTCAGCTGGAAACAATGCCATGCTCTTTCAAGTATTCATCAAATTCAGTACTCAAGTATTCACCTCCACGATCTGATCGAAGAGCTTTAATACTTTTTCCTGTCTGATTTTCTACTTCAGATTTAAATTCGTTGAACTTTTCAAAGGATTTATGTTTGTATTTTATCAAATACCAATACTCAAATCTTGATTTATCATTAATGAAGGTAATTAAGTAATGAAAACCATCTCTATCCATTTCCTTAAATGGACTACATACATCACTATGTATTAGATCTAAAATTTTTTTCAGCTCTTAGTCCTTGTCCAACAAAGGGCGATCTAGTCATTTTGCCCTGAAGGCAGGATTCACAAGTTGGAGTAGGTCCAAAACCCAATGAGGATAAAATCCTCATTTTCCCAGCTTTGTAATCCTATCTTCTGCAACATGACCTAACCTTAAGTGCCAAATATATTTTGAACATGAGTTAATTTTCACCATGACATTGCATTCGTTTAGATCACTTGCATTAGATTTGCATATAACATTATTATCTAGATAATAAAGTCCATCGTGCATATAACCCGAACCAACATATTTATTTCCAAAATAAATACTGCAAACATCATTTATGAACTGAAGTTCATAACCATCTCTAGTCAAACTAAATATAGAAACGATGTTCTTAAAAGGCATCAGGTATATGCATAACCTTATTTAAATACAAAACATGTCTACACATGTATAAAGATTTAGATCCTATAGCTAAGGCTTCAACATTTGAGCCATTGCCAATCCAAAATCTAACATCTCGTTGCTGCAAGCTTCTATTATTGGCTATACTCTGGGCAGTTCCTATTCCTGTGCCCATTGTTATGGCAGTGGAAACACTTTTCTTTTACCTTTGTCAGCTTTGGTCTTCCCTATCTGTTTAGCTATCTACTTGGAAGGACCAAGAATCTGAGGTTTCTTTTCCTATTGGCCTTCTTCTTATTGGACCTTCCAACAGAAGAAGATGCAGTCAAAGCTACTTCTTTTCCTTTATTGCTCAACATATTCTTTTGGGCAATAACTAGCATGTTGAGTAAACTAGCCAAGGTGTATTCCTGTTTAGTCATATAGAAACTTGTCACAAAATTCCCAAATGACTCAGGAAGAGACTGAAGGATCAAATTCATCTGCAATTGGAAATCCATGTTAAAGTTAAGATGTTCCAATTACTCAATTAGCTGAATAATCTTGTGGACATGATCTCCAATATTCTGTCCCTCAGACATCCTTATGCAGAACAGCTGCCTAGATATCTCATACCTAGCATTCCTATTGTGCTCACCATACAACTCTTATAGGTGAAGGAGAACCTCACTCACACTCTGCATGTTCTCATGCTGCTTCTGTAACTCATTACTCATAGAAGCAAGCATGTAACACTTGGCTCTCATATCATGCTCCTTCTACTTGTCTAAAGTTTCATGTTCCTCTTGTGTGGCCTTTGGAGGTAAGGGACCAGGAACTTGTGAGTCTAGAACATATCCAATTTGTTCAAGGTTTAGGACAAGTTTCAAATTTCTTAACCAATCAGATAAATTAGGTCCTGTCAACCTATTATGATCATGTATGCGTGCAAGGATATTGGATAGTGGTGCTTGTTCTGTGCTCATTATTATCAGAAAATTAACTGTAGAAAATAACCAGATTAATCAGTAAATGTATCATGTAATTAACCAAAATGATTATGGTCTTTTAATCAAATTGGTCCTCCCACTAACTTAGCGAATCCTACACTTCCAAAGTAGAAAACGGAAATCCCAGTTGGATAGATTTCTAGTGGGTGATTGAATTCTTATAATTCTATTGATCATCCTCAGGTACATCCATTATTGGAATTACAATAAACTATAAGTGAGCAACTCCTTGCCCATCACATCTCATGTGAGGTTCAATCCTTTACCTAGCACCTAATGCTCAAAATCTCAGGTACATTCATTATTGACTTATCTTGCATTAGTTAAGTTGATCCCATTGAGCCAGTAATTATGAAAATAATTTTAATGTCCTCAGGTACATCCAATATTGGCCACCAAACCATTTATATATTTACAACATCTCATGCTTAATAATTATTCTTAAGAAAATCTCTTAAATTAATTGCATCATATGTAAGTATTTAAAATTTCTTAAAATAATTGCCTCAATGGAGGGCCCATGTTATAATTATTTTAATTATACCATATCCAACTTAATCATTTGTTTGGAAAATTTTGTGGTCGTCCTAATTACTATTATGGTCTCACTTTGCACATTATCCAATTAGCATGCATATATCATATACTTGCATACATTCCCATACATCACATGCATTCATGGATAATAAATAAATATGGTATGATCATGAACTTTCTAAAGGATTCAAATTCTGAGACACCAAGAATTGAATCAGGGCATTCCTAGGTACATTTCATTCATTCATATTACAAGAGTTGCTGAAAGTGTACATAATCAACACTTGATCTTGAATTCCACCCACTGGTCCCACCAATGCTCTTGACCTCCTTGTTCTTCTTGCAATCCAATTACACAGTAATCCTTGGCATACCAAGGCGAATTTACAAGAACTAATTAAATGAAATTACAACCCAAAAATTATTGCAATCATAATAATGCATGCCCAAAATAAATTAAAATAAATTAATTAATTTACAACCCAAAGAGACATAAAAGAAATAAATCCAATTACATTGGTCTTTTATAGTCCATGATCATCCATCATGCATATCACTATTTAATAATTAAACAAAACATACATACTTAAATTAAATTGAATATCTCATATTCAACTTAAAAATCTAGATTTGAATATGATTCAAACAAATTTAAAAATTCAGATTTGAATCACATTCAAACAAATTTAAAAATTCAAACTTTAAAAATTCAGATTTGAATCACATTCAAACAACTTTTAAAATTCAGATTTGAATCACATTCAAACAACTTTTAAAATTCAGATTTGAATCACATTCAAACAATTTTTAAAATTCAGATTTGAATCAGAATTTAATTGTGTGATTAAAACAACTAATTAAACATTTTAATTAGTCATAGGATGAACCTTAGATCATACAATAATTGTAGATTCAAAAACCCAAACCTTGCGCACAGCATTGGAGACCACAAAGTGTGCGCACCATTGGCGTTCATCACCATGCCGCCACCTTTCCTTTGCAACCAGCAATGGATCTATCATCTCATGATCAAACCACACAATTAAATCATATAATCAACAATCTAAATGGCAAATATAGTGGCTCTGATACCAATTGAAGGAGCAGAAGCATGTAAAACACAAGTTTAGATCATTTAAATTTAAAATTTTTCTTCTAGGGTCACATGCATCATGCAAGATTTATTTTTATCTATTTGATTTCAATGATAAATAGCATATTAAAACTCTTTTAATATATTTTTGGATCTACATTTGCCATTTAAGATTTTAGAATTAACATATTAATCCATTAGAACCCTAGATTAGATCATGAACAAGTGCACTAACCTTTTGATGCACTGCAGTGTGTTTGACACCTTTGGGATGCGTCTTTAGGACACCAGATGTTGTCCCTCTAGCTTGTCCATACCAAGATCACCTATGGCAGCCCTTGAATAGCTTTTAAAGCTTTTTCTATGAATTAGAAAATCAAGTTTTGCCTTTTGAGAGATTACAGATGTAAACAGGACACTAGAAACGATTTCTAGTATTTTTAATTAAAGAGATCGTTGACTAATCTCTTTGAATTGATGAGAGATGAAGAAGAAGAGAAAGGAGGGCAGCCAAGGGTGGCAGCACAAAGAGATGAATGGCAGCTTGCTATTTTTCTTTTCATAATAACACTTATATAGCCAGGTCATCACTTAAAACCCTTGCCACATGTCACCTTCTAATTGGCTTTAGGTTTAATTGACCCAATCACATTGTGCCAAGTGTCAAAACTATATTTAATCTTGACTTTAATCATCTTACATGATTAAAAGACATATGGCAAGCTTATGTGAAGTGCCATGTGTCACCATGTCATGGTGCCACATGTCACCCTGTGAAATTACCAAAATGCCCCTGTGTCTTAATTTTGAGTTCTCAACCCAAAATAATTATTTCTCTTCTTCTAATCAATTTATATCAAATATAAATTAATTAATTAATCTCTATTAATTAATTTCTCATTAATTAAATTCGTATTTAAACACTTTAAATATAAATTTAACTTATACTATACATCCAATAACCTAGATTTGGTTTCAAGCCATGCTAGGGACTTTGCAATCTAATTGCAAACCAAACCTATTTAATTATTCAATTAAACTCTTTAATTAATTAATTAAATCATATTTAGTCTGGTGATTACTTGTGTATGTGTGTGACTTACTAAGCTCATCACTAATTGGCAATGATATATGATATCAACTCTTAATATCATTAGAACTCTTTCTTACCATAAATGATTTCTCTAAATCAGTTTATGCACCTCATAGACCATGGTTAACACCTTGCATTGCATGCCATGGCCACCCAATTAGTAATAAGATTTAACTTAAATGAACCTATAATCATATGTTACCATGCACTAGAATCTCTCTGTTACAAAATCCCAATTCGAGCTAGAGTCATGGTTTATGTCAAACCCCATTTGCTATGAATATTATATTCTCTTTTAATTCCAGTTCTTGAAAAAAGATTTTCTCATCAAAAACTCTTTTCTGATTAAATCTATCTGCCCTGGCCAGGAACTTGAAATATCAAGAATAATTAAATGAACATAGAATTTTATCCCTATTTACTTAGAGGAACATATTCCATCTTGATCAACACCTACCTCCATATATAACTAGTAGGAGCCAACACATGCCCATATACCCATACACAGTACAAGTATGAAAGCAATATAAAACTCAAACCACCTATATACAAGATAATTGTGCTATCTCAGGTCTAAAGATTATATGCACTGATATAATTTATGATAATACAGTGACAAGAGTAAACTCCATGTGCTTGTCATAAGTGTCACTAGTTCGACCTACTTATCATGTATAAGTGCCTATCATGTTTGTTATATGGCATGAGACTCACCATTCCATCATATTTATATCTCATATAAATAACTTGGGAACAAACATGAATACAATCTTTCTGGATAAGTCATGTCCTTATTGTGAAGTATCCTCGATTGTGAACCTATTTATGATACTTTGTGCTAGAAATACTGTTACTCATATTCTTAACAACTTAAGAATAGAATTTTTAACAAAATATCAATGGACCTTTTCTATTACACATAAATATATTATGTAAACGGAAAAGTGAAAATGGCTTTTATTAATAAAACATGTACAAGATACATACTAAATGATATGGTCTAGGGCATACTACTAACATGTTCTTCTTCCTTTTAGTCTTACCAGATGAAGAAGAAGCAACAAGTGCCACCTCTTTGCCCTTCTTGCCTGGCATATTGCCTTGAGCAATCACAAGAATATTAAGAAGACCAGCCAAAGTGCATTCTTATTTGTCATATGGAAGTTTGTAATAAAACTTCCAAAAAACTCTGGCAAGGATTGAAGAATCAGATTCGTCTGGAGAGAAAAGTCCATGGAAAAATCCAATGCCTCCAGCTGCTCTATAAGCCGAATCATAGTATGGACATGTTCTTCCACATCCTAACCTTCATGCATCTTCATCTTGAATAGTTGTTTAGATATCTCATATCTATCCATCCTACTATTTTCACCAAACAACTCTTAAAGGTGATTTAGTATTTCAGGCGGAGTTTGCATTTTCTCATACGAATTTTGTAATTGATCAGTCATTGAAGCAAGCATATAGCACTTGACATGCATGTTATCTTCATGCCACTTTCTCAAAGTGTCATGCTCTTCTTCTGTGGCCCCTACTGGTAATGGACCAGGAATTTTAAAATCAAGAACGTATCCTATACGCTTAAGATTGAGAACAATTCTCAAATTCCTAAGCCAATCAGAGAAGTTAGGTCCTGTGAGCCTATTTTCATCTAGTATGCGTGATAAAGGATTGGACCTTTGTGCCATATTATCAAATGTAATAACTACAGAAAAAGCAAGATTTAAATTAGTTATCTTGTATCAAGTAAATTAATCACTAATATGATTATGGTCTTTTAATCAAATTGGTTCTCCCACTAACTTGGCAAATCCTACAGTTCTATAGTAGGAAACGGAAATCCTAGTTAGATGGATTTTCTAGTAGGTGATTGAATTCTTATATATTGTTAAACATCCTTAAATCACATTTTATTGGATACTTTTAACAATACATAAGTGCACAACATTTGTTCGCCACATCTAATGAGAAATTCAATCATCAGTTTTGGCCCCTAATGCTCAAAGCCTTAGGTACATCCATTATTGGATTATCCTGCATTAGTTAAGTTGAGCCCACTTAGCCAGTGAGTATGGAAGTTTGAACCTTGATGACCTCAAGTACATCCATTCTTGATCACCAAAGCACCCACATACTCACAACATCACATGCTTAGCAATTAAATTTAGAAAATCTCTTAGACTGCAAAAACCACCCCTATGTAACCATAGTCGATAGTTTAAGTGTCTAAAATTTCCAAATTTAATTGCCCTAGCGGAGAGCCATGATATAATTACCATAATTATACCATTGCCAACTTAATCATTTTATTGAAAGATTTTTATGGTTAGCTTAATTACTATTAAGGTCTCACTTTGCACATTATCCATTTTAGCATGCATATATCACATATTAGCATCCATCCATACACATCTCATGCATAAAAGGATAATTAATAAAAAGGCATGATCATGGACTTTCTAAGGGATTCAATTCTGAGCCACCAAGAATTGAATTAGGGCATTTCCTAGGTATATTTCATTTATTCTATGACAAGAGTGAAGGAGCGAAAGCATGAAAAACACAAGTTTATATCATTGAATTCAAAAATTTTTCACCTAGGGTCACATGCATCATGCAAGATTTATTTTTATCTATTTGATTTCAATGATAAACAACATATTAAAACTCTTTTAATATGTTTTTGGATCTACATTTTCCATTTAAGATTTTAGAATTAATCAGATTAATTTTAAGAACCCTAGATTAGATCAAGAATAATTGCACTAACCTCTTGATGCACTACAGTGTGTTTGTCACCTTTGGGATGCGTCTTCAGGACACCAGATGTTTCCCCTCTAGCTTGTCCACACCAAGATCACCTATGGCAGCCCTTGAACAGCTTCTAAAGCTTTTTTCAATGGATTAGAAAATCAAGTTTTGCCTTTTAAGATATTACAGATGTAAACAGGACAATAGAAATAATTTCTAATATTTTTAATTCAAGAGATTGTTTGCTAATCTCTTTGAATTAATGAGAGAAGAAGAAGAAGAGAAGGGAATGGTAGCCAAGGGTGGCAGCACAAAGGGAATGAGCAGCTTGTGTGTTTTGTCCTTTCATCCTTACACTTATATAGCTAGGTCACCACTTAAAACCGTAGCCACATGTCACCTTTTGATTAGCACCAGGTTTAATTGACCCAATCACATTGTGCCAAGTGTCAAACCTATATTTAATCTTGATTTTAATCATCTTACATGATTAAAAGACATATGGCAAGCTTATGTGTAGTGCCATGTGTCACCATCTCATGGTGCCGCATGTCACCTTGTGAAATGACCAAAATGCCCCTGTGTCTTAATTTTGAGTTCTCAACCCAAAATAATTATTTCTCTTCTTCTAATCAATTTATATCAAATATAAATTAATTAATTAATCTCTATTAATTAATTTCTCATTAATTAAATTCATATTTAAACACTTTAAATATAAATTTAACTTATACTATATATCCAATAACCTAGATTTGGTTTCAAGCCATGCTAGGGACTTTGCAATCTAATTGCAAACCAAACCTATTTAGCTAATCAATTAAACTCTTTAATTAATTAATTAAATCATATTTAAGTTGGTGATTACTTGTGTATGTGTGTGACTCACAAGGCTCATCACTAATTGGCAATGAGACACGATATTTACTCTTAATATCATCAGAACTCTTTCTTACTATAAATGATTTCTTTAAATCATTTTATGCGCCTCATAGACCATGGTTAACACCTAGCATTCCATGGCCACCCAATTAGTAATAAGGTTTACCTTAAATGAACCTATAATCATATGTTACCATGCACTAGAATCTCTCTGTTATAAAATCCCAACTCAAGCTGGAGTCATGATTTATGTCAAACCCCATTTGCTATGAATATTATGTTCTCTTTTAATTTCAATTCTTGATTAAAAAGATTTTCTCATCAGAAACTCTTTTCTGATTAAATCTATTTGTCCTGGCCAGAAACTTGAAACATCAAGAACAATTAAATGAACATAGGATTTTATCCCTATTTACTTAGAGGAATAGATTCCATCTTGTTCAACACCTATCTCCATATATAACTAGTAGGAGCCAACACATGCGCATATAACTATACACAGTACAAGTATGAAAGTAGTATCAAACTCAAACCACCTATATACAAGATAACTATGCTATCTCGGGTCTAAAGATTAAATGCACTGATATGATTTATGACAATACATTGACAAGAGTAAACTCCATGTGCTTGTTATAAGTGTCACTAGTTCGACCTACTTATCATGTATAAGTGCCTATCATGTTTGTCATATTGGCATGAGACTCACCATTCCATGTTATTTATATCTCATATAAATAACTTGGGAATAAACATGAATATAATCTTTCTAGATAAGTCATGTTCTTATTGTGAAGTATCCTCGATTGTGAACCTATTTATGATACTTTGTGCTAGAAATACTGTTTCTCATATTCTTAACAACTTAAGAATAGAATTTCTAACAAAATATCAACGGACCTTTTCTATTACACATAAATATATTATGTAAACGGAAAAGTGAAGATGCCTTTTATTAATAAAAACATATATAAGATACATACTAAATGATATGCTCTAGGGCATACTAATAGCAATCTCCCACTAGCACTAGAGCCATTCATTACAATATCTTAGACCCATCTTCTCAAGATGTCAGTTAGCTAAGTCTGTGACATAAGCTTAGTGAATGGATCAGCTGGATTTTCAGCTGATGCTATTTTCTGCATGGCTACATCACCTCGTCCAACTATTTCTCTGATAATGTGATAGCTCCTTTCTATGTGTTTTGATTTTTGGTGAGACCAGGGTTCCTTAGCCTGTATGACTGCTCCATTATTGTCACAGTGAAGTGGAACTGCTAACTCAATGGAAGGAGCTACTGCAAGTTCTGTTACGAACTTCTTTGTCCAAACAGCTTCCTTTGCAGCATCTGATGCTGCAATATACTCAGCCTCAGAAATGGAATCTGCAGTTGCACTCTATTTGGAACTCTTCCAACTGACTGCACCTACATTACAAATGAACACATATCTAGAGGTAGACTTTCTATCATCGATATCTGATTGAAAATCAAAATCAGTATAACCATACAATTGCAAGTTTCCACCTCCATAAATCAAGAATAAATCCTTAGTTCTTCTCAAGTACTTAAGGATATTTTTGACAGCTATCCAGTGTTCCAAACCTAGATGGGATTGATAACTCCTAGTCAAACTAACAGCATATGCGATATCCGGCCTAGTACACAACATTGTATACATCAAACTTCCAATAGCCAAAGCATATGGAATCCTGGCCATTTTATCTCTTTCTTCAGGTGTCTTTGGAGACATCTCTTTAGAAAGGTAGATACCATGTCTCACTGGTAACAATCCTCTCTTGGAATCAAGCATGTTAAACCTCTTTAACACCTTTTCCAAGTATAGACTTTGGGATAAACTAATTATTCTTTTCGCTCCATCTCTATAGATGTGAATCCCAAGAATATAGGTTGCCTCCCCTAAGTCTTTCATGGCAAATGTATTTGACAACCATACCTTTACAGTTGTCAACATACCTGTGTCATTTCCCATCAACAGTATGTCATCCATATATAAGACAAGGAAAGTGATAGCACTGTCACTAACCTTTTTATATACACATGGCTCATCCTCATTTTTGATAAAACCAAATGACTTAATGGCTTCATCAAAATGGATGTTTAAACTCCTCGAAGCTTGTTCAACCCATAAATTGATCACTTTAGCTTGCATACCTTGGAACCATCTTGGGATTCAAAACCCCTAAGTTATTCCATGAAAATGTTTTCTTCAATGTATCCATTTAGAAAAGCTTCTTTGACATCCATCTGCCAAATCTCATAATCATAGTATGCAGCTATTGCTAATAGAATCCTAATTGGTTTAAGCATGGCAACAGGCGAGAAAGTCTCCTCATAGTCGATTCCTTGCCTTTGGTGAAACCCTTTCGCTACTAGCCTTGCCTTATAGGTCTCTACCTTTCCATCAGAACCAATTTTCTTCTTAAAAACCCATTTGTTCCCTATAGGTACAATACATTCAGGTGGGTCAACAAGATCCCAAACTTGATTCTTATACATGGAATCAATTTCAAATTTCATAGCATCAATCCATTTTGAAGAGTCTATATCTGATATAGCTTCTTCATAGGTAAGTGGATCATCTCTATAATCTACTTCTTCATGAGTAGACAACTTTTGTTCTTCTTCATGAAGGAAACCATATCTCACTGCTGGGTGAGATACCCTGGTTGTTCTACGAGGAATAGCTGTAGATGTTTCATTAATGGGTGTAGGTTGACTAGATGGATCTATATCCATCTGATCTATTGGTTGGGTAGAATTCTCCAATTCTAACTCTATTTGCCTTCTTTTGCCTCCTTCTTGAACAAACTGTTGTTCAAGAAATGTGGCATCTCTACTTATCACAACCTTTTGTGATGTAGACAAATAAAAATAGTATCCAAAACTATCTTTTGGATATCCAACAAATCGACCCTTTTCTGATCTGGTTTCTAATTTATCAATGTTCAGCTTTTTGATATAAACTGGACAACCCCAAATCTTAACATGCTTAAGACTTGGTTTTCTTCCATGCCATATCTCATAAGGTGTGGAAGAAACTGATTTTGATGGAATCCTATTCAGAATATACAAAGCTGATTCTAATGCAAATCCCCAAAAGGAGATTGGCATATCATTATAGCTCATCATACTACGTACCATATCCAATAGGGTACGTTTTCTCCTTTCAGATACACCATTCAGCTATGGTGTTCCTGGAGGAGTTAGCTGGGAAACAATGCCGTGCTCTCTCAAGTATTCATCAAATTCAGTACTCAAATATTCACCTCCACGATCTGATCGAAGAGCTTTAATACTCCTTCCTATTTGATTTTCTACTTCAGATTCAAATTCTTTGAACTTTTCAAAGGATTCATGTTTGTATTTCATCAAATACAAATACCCAAACCTTGATTTATCATCAGTAAAGGTAATAAAGTAATGAAAACCGCCTCTAGCCATTTCCTTAAATGGACCACATACATCACTATGTATTAGCTCCAAAATATTTTCAGCTCTTAGCCCTTATCTAACAAAGGGTGATCTAGTCATTTTGCCCTGAAGGCAAGATTCACAAGTTGGAGTAGGGTCAGAGCCCAATGAGGATAGAATCCCCATTTTCTCCAGTTTTGCAATCCTATCTTCTGCAACATGACATAACCTTAAGTGCCAAATATATTTTGAACTTGAGTTTATTTTCACTATGGCATTGCATTCATTTAGATCACTTTCATTCATTTTGTGTTTTTCATTATTATCCAAATAATAAAGACCATCATTCACATAACTCGAACCAACATATTTATTTCCAAAATAAATATTGCAAACATCATCTGTGAATTGAAATTCATAGCCATTTCTAGTCAAACTAGATATAGAAATGATGTTCTTAAAAGCATCAGGTACATATAAAATATTATCCAAACACAAAACATGTCTAAACATGTAAAAAGATTTAGATCCTATGGTTAAAGCTTCAACAGTTGAGCCATTGCCAATTTGGACTTTAACATCTCGAAAACACAAGCTGCTACTATTTGCTAGTTCCTGCATATCATAAGAAATATAAGAACTGGCACTAGTATCTAAAACCCAAGATGTAGATGAACTATGAGTATCATCATAATCTAAATAACAAGATATGGACATACCTTCTGAAGGTCTATCCTTCTTGTCCTTCAGAGAAGCAAGATACTATGGGCAGTTCCTTTTCCAGTTCTCATCCTTCTAGCAGTGGAAACACTTTCCTTTGCCTCTATCAGCTTTAGTCTTCCCTTTCTATTTAGCTATTTTCTTGGAAGGACCAGGAATCTGAGATTTCTTTTTCTTATTGCCCCTCTTCTTGTCGGACTTTGCAGCAGCAGAAGATGCAATCAAAGCTACCTCTTTTCCTTTATTGCCTGGTATATTCTTTTGGGCAATAATGAGCATGTTGAGTAAACCAGCCAAGGTGCATTCCTGTTTAGTCATATGGAAATTTGTCACAAAATTCTCAAAAGACTCAAGAAGGGACTGAAGGATCAAATCCGTCTGTAGTTGGAAATCCATGTTGAATTCAAGATGTTCTAACTACTTAATTAGCCGAATCATCTTGTGGACATGATCCCCAACATTCTGTCCCTCAGACATCCTCATGCGGAACAGCTGTCTAGATATCTCATACCTAGCATTCCTACTGTGCTCACCATACAACTTTTGTAGCTAAAGGAGGATCTCACTCGCACTCTGCATGTTTTCATGCTGCTTCTGTAACTCATTACTCATAGAAGCAAGCATGTAACACTTAGCTCTCATATCATGCTCCTTCCACTTGTCCAAAGTTTCATGTTCCTCTGGAGTGGCCTCTGGAGGTAAGGGACCGGGAACATTTGAGTCTAGAACATATCCTATAAGATCAAGGTTCAGGACAAGTTTCAAATTTCTTAGCCAATCAGACAGATTAGGTCCTGTCAACCTATTGCGATCAAGTATGCTTGCAAGGATATTAGATGGTGGTGGTTGTTCTATGCTTATTATTATAAGAAAATTAACTGCAAAAAATAATCAGATTAATTAGTAAATGTATCATGTATTTAACCAAAATGATTATGGTCTTTTAATCAAATTGGTCCTCCCACTAACTTAGCGAATCCTACACTTCCAAAATAGAAAATGGAAATCCTAATTGGAAGGATTTCTAGTGGGTGATTGAATTCTTATAGTCTTATTGATCATCCTCAAGTATTGTCACACCCTACTCCTCTGTAAAATGTAACATAATCCTATAGTACACCTAATGAATTATCGTGCTTCGCCTATCGATAACCCATTAGATATACTACAAGGGATTTTAAAATATTTCTTACTTCTTTTTACAGTGGTGAGCACTATTGACAGGTGTTAAAAAAATTTTTAACTGAAGTGCAACCAAATAACATATTTGAAGTATTAATAATTTATATAAAAATTTTGGCAGAGTGTCGGCTATATTTTGAGAAAACAGTTCTTCAAACTTGAAAAGGAAAACACTCCCCATATGTTTTCTCAAATACAACTCCAATAAACTTCATTTCATCTCACAACTCAATCTCAATAATCAAGTCATTTCATTTTCAAACCAACCTCATCATAAAAGAAACATTTCATTGATTACAAGACTTAAAAATTAATATTACAAAACTATACAAGTAAATGAAATCTCAATTTTACATTTACAATAATTTACATTTAATTACATACCAAAATATTTTACAAGAGTTTTTATACAACTGCTCAAATAATTTACATACATATTATTACATGCATACATCAAAACCTATGTACATGGGTATACCTATGATAAACCTGGAGCTGATCTGAATGTGCTTTCAAAGAAGCTTACTCAATTGCTCTATGCTTTTTTCACCTGCGACAGCATACAAAGTTATCGCTGAGTGGTGAACTCAGTGGTTCACAACTATAATTTACAACATAGTACAATATACATTAACAAAATTTACAGCAATTAATTTGGAAATCTGAATACTCATCAAATTCCAAAAATCAAATTATTCATTGCCAATAACATAAATCATTTGTATGAAATGATTTTGATCACGAAATTCAATCTATCAAATCATAACTGACCATTTAAGATAATTGCAATAAAGTCAATTATACATAAATCATAATTGAAATCACAATTCTTTACTATTCAAAATCCATTCTTTATCTCGAAAACCATTCTTTATCTCAAAAACCATTCTTTATCTCACTAATTATGCAAGACTAATCTGAAAGGGTCATCTTCGGGGTGATTCTAACTCCCTATGGTCGGGGAAGTCGAATCATTGTGTACAGTACACATCACAATAATGAATCTTCCGTAAGGGCCATAACATAAAAACTTCGATCTAACCTCTAATAGGAGGAGACTCTAAGCCTGTGCACGTACCATGGTAATCAAAACAAAACTAACTCCATTGTCTTCTCAACAAATGAGAGAGACGGGTAATAACCTAGTCAAGCATCTATAGTGAGATATAAAACAATATCACAATCCGTTTAGTGAGCATAAATCACAATACAATTCGATTCAAAGTCAATTATAATATCCAATAATTTTTATGCTCATCACAATTCAAATCATAAATTTGCATTTTTTTCATGCAAATTGCCCATCACAATTCAAAACATGTTCTATCACAATTTTCCAAAACATAATTTATTCAATTCACGACAATGCTTAATACTTGTGGAAATACCATTTCACAAAGCTAAATTCATATATACTATAATAATTTCAATAATCATTGAATTAAATCCAATGCTTGTTAAACATAATACATAAGAAAAATATGTCATTTAATCATATGAAATATTCAGAATAAAATCAGTTAAAAACTAGTTGTGCACAAACCTGATTTGAGTCGCTCCTAGGCCTTGACTCAATGTTCTTTATACTTCTCATTATCTTTATCAACTGAAATACACAATTTAAAGTATTTCAGTACTCAATGAATTTATTTCTAACAATAAAATCCAATAGTTAAATTTTCTTGGTACTATTCCCTTTAATTCATTTTATTAGTCAACCTATAATGTTGACCCTTGATGCACTCTAAGTGAGTCAATTCTAATGTTACCAATATGTCACATTTTATAGCCCTTTAGTGTTGGTATATGTTACCAAATTCATTTTCAAGTGTATTGCATTTTATTGCAATTTACCGAATTTCAGTGTACTATTTTGACCTAGCCGGACGACCTAGTTCCCTCAGTTTTCGGGTTTCAGTCAAAACTACAAACTTGTAGGTCTATGTCTTATTTCACATGGGGCAAAATTTCAGGTCATTCTAAGTTGTGTAGTCCAAGATATGGTCAATTTACCAATGCTGGACAGAATGCACTAAAATGGTAACTCTAGGTCATTTTTAGGTCACTTTTGGTTCGGCCAGTTTTGGTACCTGAACTTGTGCAAGCTATTTGGCTTGGTTCTGGCCATTTCTGGGATTTGGTGTCTTTATATCTAAACTATTCATGGTAAAAATTTCAGGTCATTTGGACCTATTTTGAGTGAGTTATGGTCAAAACACTAACTGCTGTCCAAATGGTCAATTTTCAGGCTTTCAAGTTAGTAATCCAGATTTGGTCATTTTTCAAGTCACCTTCTAGGAAGAATTTAGGTAAGCTTCCTTCTTGAAAGTTGGCACATTTTGTGCCTAATTTCACCTCCAATTGGTCTCATACCAATTGGAGCCACACACTTAGGGTTATAGGTCTATTTGCACACTGCCCTCTACATGCTTTTCAAACACCAAACCAAACACATGTTTACCAATTACATTTTCACTTCCCATACCATTCTGCATTTGGCATTAACCAAAACCATTCCATTCTCTACATTATAGGTCAACTTGGACAGAATATAACCACTTCAAATACACCAAATGCAGTCACCATTCACAAAGTTCAATCCCAATAATATATACACATAAATACTTCTAATTATCACACAAACTTCCATCATCAAATTGCATACCTATCACTACTATTTCATACACATATATGCTGCCATTCTTTTGTACAATATTTCAACAACATTTCATGAATTTGAACCTTACCAATTTCCATTTTGAGGCTGCCCAAAAATTACACATACACATCAACTTCCATTTTCACTTTTCAAGCTTACAAATCAAACTTTATGCATGGAATTCAACATCAATACAATTAAACATTTAAATCAACACCCCAAATCACCAGTTACATGAAGAAAACAAGTTACATATTAAACTTCCATGGCTGCCGAAATGGAACAGCACCCTAACTTACCAAACTTCAACTTTTCTTCCATATATCAACTTATCTCAACACCCACACAAACTTTAACAAAGAAAAGCTGAAGAAATGGATACTTACCCCTTATGAGCTTGACCAAACTTCACCTATTCCTCTTGAAATTACTATCAAATTCTTGCTTGCAAGGTGGGGATAAACTTTAATGAAGACAAGTTGTGGAAAGCATGGCTTGATCATGGAGATTTGAGCTTAGGAAGTGGGTGGCCATGGATGAAAGCTTGGGAGGATTTTCGGCTGGTTTATTTGGGAGGTTGAAGATGACAGATTTTCTGTCCCAATATATTATATTATATGTCCATTAACTTCACTTAGTGGAGCACTAAGTATGGTTAAAGTATTAATTAATCCAAAGTTTCTAATTTCCCACATTTTCATCATATCTTTTACTATTTAGATTATGTACCACCATTTTAATTTTTCATGACATTTTCCAATTGTAATATCATTTATTTTTAATGGACATTTAGGTCAAAAGGCAACTCGAGATGTCAAATGACCACAATGCCCCTATTCGGGTTGCATTCCCAATTTTTTGGTAACACCGAGTTTTATCGTTTTCTCGATTTCTCGTTTTTCTTTGTACTAATTAATTAATTTTTCTTTGATATTTCTAATGACATTTATACTTTAATTAGCCTTTAATTATGTCTTGAAACTAAATTTCGAGGGTTCCCTGCAATCTTGGGGTCGGCTATTCCTTGTGCCGCAACTTCCCCGTGCAGTCACCCATCGCTGCAGTGCTGGCTCGTTTAACTTAATTTCATTTCATTGCTATTATTTTTCCTTTATTTTTCTTATATTTTATTTTCTTGTATTTCATTATTTTATGTCTCCTCACTGACAATTAAATGTAGTATAGGCATCCTAGCTGTTCGGACCGACACTGGTCACCGGAATAGTAGAACGCACTACCGAACATAGGGGTGTTACAATTCTCCCCCCCCCCCCCTTAAAATAAATTTTGTCCACGAAATTTTACTCAATAGCCTTCTTACAATATTCACACGTTTATTTCCTCCTTTCTATATGATCGTATAATCTTCTTTTCTCTGAATTTGTGTAAGACTTTTAACAATCTAATATAACATTTACTTTGTTTATACAACACTAATCTTTTCTTACTATCGTTCTGTCTAATATTTTGATTCATGTTCCCTTCTTGAATGACGATTATGGTCATATTAGAATTACTTATCTAATCATGGGTCCTTTGACCATTCTAGTCAACAATCTTACTCACATACAATCTTTATTATATCTGAACCTACTGTTCAAATTTTTACTTCCATAAATCTTTTTATCTATTAATATTCTATAGCTTACTTTCTTTTGTACTAAACCAAAACCTTTCGATATTCTAACTTTTACGTTTTAAATCCCTAAATAGGATTTCCAAACTCATTTCTAATAATAAAATTTTGTCCTAACATAACTATACCAATACAGATGCCATTGGCAACTATTCTCATCTTGGTGCACTATCAGTAGTATTTAGCTCTACACAATAATCTCAAGTTAGTACTGTAATCTGCAGCTTATAGTATAAACTTCAAGAACATTGCATAGTTACTACGATACATTCCAATAGATCAAACTTTCCTATCTTTTATCCTTTTCGAATTCACTAATATCCGAAACTTATTCTGATTACAATATCCACTGACAATTACTAACTGTAACATCTTTGCCCTCATCTAGAGCAATTCTATTACTACAATTTACTTTTATGTCCTCTTGCCTTACATTAAGTAGGCTTGCTGTTTATCTTTATAATTTATGGTGTGTTAGAAAATACTTTTTGCTGATAAACTCTTCCAAAACTAATTTCACTTATTATCACATTCCTTATCTTAAAGGACTAATCACTACTGCATCAAAATTTATTCCCATGTAAAGGAATAACATCAGAACATATAGTTCTAACACTAACATACAAATAAGTAGTGGTGGGATCAAATAATAACTCATTATTTCTTTCAAAAATTAAGAAATTACCAGCAGCTACATCCGAAGTTTCTGTTCTTTCCTCTTGGCGCATAGTGGACGCTCTAACTGAGGCGCTACTATGTTCAAGTTGATTTACTATGTTATGGTTGTGAGGAGTATCAGCTCTATTTCTATCTCGACCTTTACTGACTATCTGTGAACTTTGGAGAGTAAATCGAGGTGCTCTAGTACAATCTTTAATAAAGTGTCCAAGTTTTCCATAATTGTAGTAGGCTCCAGAGGCATTACGATAAATACCTCCATGTAGCTTACCACAAACATGGCAAAAACGGGCAGAATAGGAACTTCTGGTTGTTCGACAACTAGATCTTGGTGTTCTCTGCCCTGATGATCCGCCTCTGTCATATCCCTAAGCTCGGGGTTCCTCAAATTCTTTTCTCTTCCCCAAATTACTGTTCGAGCTCTGACCCATAGGTTTCTCCCTCTTCTCTATTTCACACTGCCCTTGTGGGGGTTGGGTTTGTGGTTGAGCTTGAGTTGACAGAGTATCAGCCATTTGTTGAAAGAAAGTGGCCATTTGTTTGGCCGTTTGTGCAGCAATTTATACCAGTAAAATTGGTACAGTCGGGCCTTGACACTCTGAGGAGCTGGGGCCTCAACTTGTACTTATGCTATCACAGACTGTTTTGTTGTCTCATTCTTCTCTTCCATATCTTTTCATAGAATTTTCTATTCCTGTGCAACCAACACAAGGAGATTTCTCTCCATTAGTTCATGTTTATGATGTAAATGTACCATATGTATCAAACATTTGAGCAGTTGTAGTTACCGACAAGAAGATTTCAAATTCACAGTTCGAAATTTACTTTAAAACCATTACTCTGATACCACAAAACATGTCACACTCTACTCCTCTGTAAGATGTAATATGATCCTATAGTACACCTAATGAATTACTGTACTTCGCCTACCGATAACCCATTAGATATACTACAAGGGATTTTAAAACATTTCTTACTTCTTTTTACAGTGGTGAGCACTATTGACAGGCGTTAAAAAATTTTTTAACTGAAGTGAAACCAAATAACACATTTGAAGTATTAATAATTTCTATAAAAATTTTGGTAGAGTGTCGGCTGTATTTTGAGAAAACAATTCTTCAAACCTGAAAAGGAAAACACTCCCCATATGTTTTCTCAAATACAACTCCAATAAACTTCATTTCATCTCACAACTCAATCTCAATAATCAAGTCATTTCATTTTCAAACCAACCTCATCATAAAAGAAACATTTCATTGATTACAAGACTCAAAAATTAATATATAAGTAAATGAAATCCCAATTTTACATTTACATTTAATTACATACCAAAATATTTTATAAGAGTTTTTATACAATTGCTTAAATAATTTACATACATATTATTACATGCATACATCAAAACCTGTGTACATGGGTATACCTATGATAAACCTGGAGCTGATCTGAATGTGTCTTCAAAGAAGCTTACTCAATTGCTCTATGCTCTTTTCACCCGCGACAGCATACAAAGCTATCGCTGAGTGATGAACTCAGTGGTGCACAACTATAATTTAAAACATAGTATAATATACATTGACAAAATTTACATTAATTAATTTGAAAATCTGAATACTCATCAAATTTCAAAAATCAAATTATTCATTGCCAATAACATAAATCATTTGTATGAAATGACTTTGATCATGAAATTCAACTTATCAAGTCATAACTAACCATTTAAGGTAATTCCAACAAAGTCAATTATACATAAATCATAATTGAAATCACCATTCTTTACTATTCAAAAATCATTCTTTATCTCAAAAACCATTCTTTATCTCAAAAACCATTTTTTATCTCACTAATTATGCAAGACTAATCTAAAAGGGCCATCTTCGAGGTGATTCTAACTCCCTATGGTCGAGGAGGTCGAATCAGATTCTAACTCCCTATGGTCGGGGAAGTCGAATCATCGTGTACAGTACATACCATAATAATGAATCTTCCGAAAGGGCCATAACATAAAAACTTAGACTAACCTCTAATAAGAGGAGACTCTAAGCTTGTGCACGTACCATGGTAATCAAAACAAAACTAACTCCATTAGAGAGATGGTTAATAACCTAGTCAAGCATATATAGTGAGATATAAAACAATTTCACAATCCTTTTAGTGAGCATAAATCATAATATAATTTGATTCAAAGTTAATTCCAATATCCAATAATTTTAATGCTTATCACAATTCAAATCATAAATTTGCATTTTTTCATGCAAATTGCCCATCACAATTCAAAACATGTTTTATCACAATTTTCCAAAACATAATTTATTCAATTCACAACAATGCTTAATACTTGTGGAAATACCATTTCACAAAGCTAAATTCATACATACTATAATAATTTCAATAATCATTGAATTAAATCCAATGCTTGTTAAACATAATACATAAGAAAAATATGTCATTTAATCATATGAAATATTCAGAACAAAATCAGTTAAAAACTAGTTGTGCACAAACCTAATTTGAGTATCTCCTAGGCCTTGACTCAATGTTCTTTATACTTCTCAATATCCTTATCAACTGAAACACACAATTTAAAGTATTTCAGTACTAAATGAATTTGTTTCTAACAATAAAATCCAATAGTTAAATTTTCTTGGTACTATTCCCTTCAATTCATTTCATTAGTCAACGTATAATGTTGACCCTTGATGCACTCTAAGTGAGTCAGTTCTAATGTTACCAATATGTCACATTTTATAGCCCTTTAGTATTGGTATATGTTACCAAATTCATTTTCAAGTGTATTGCATTTTATTGCAATTTACCGGATTTCAGTGTACTATTTTGACCTAGCCAGACGACCTAGTTTCCTCAGTTTTCAGGTTTTGGTACAAACTACAAACTTGTAGGTCTATGTCTTATTGCACGTGGGGCAAAATTTCAGGTCATTGTGAGTTTTGTAGACTAAGATATAGTTAATTTACCAATGCTGGACATAATGCACTAAAATGGTAACTTTAGGTCATTTTTAGGTCACTTTTGGTTCGGCCAGTTTTGGTACATGAACTTGTGCAAGCTATTTGGCTTGGTTCTGGCCATTTCTGGGCTTTGGTGTCTTCATAAGAATTGTAGATATATGTATAAAATATTCATGGTAAAAGTTTCAGGTCATTTGGACCTGTTTTGAGTGAGTTATGGTCAAAATACTAACTGCTGCCCAAATGGTCAATTTTCAGGCTTTCAAGTCACTAATCCGGATTTAGTCATTTTTCAAGTCACCTTCTAGGCAGAATTTAGGTAAGCTTCCTTCATGAAAGTTGGCACATTTTGTGCCTAGTTTCACCTCCAATTGGTCTCATACCAATTGGAGCCACACACTTAGGGTTATAGGTCCATTTGCACACTGCCCTCTACATGTTTTTCAAACACCAAACTAAACACATGTTTACCAATTACATTTTCACTTCCCATACCATTCTGCATTTGGCACTAACCAAAACCATTCCATTCTCCACATTATAGGTCAACTTGGACAGAATATAACCACTTCAAATACATCAAATGCAGTCACCATTCACAAAGTTCAATCCCAATAATATATACACATAAATACTTCTAATTATCACACAAACTTCTATTATCAAATTACATACCTATCACTACTATTCCCCACACATATATGCTGCCATTCTTTTGGACAATATTTCAACTACATTTCATGAATTTGAACCTTACCAATTTCCATTTTGAGGCTGCCCAAAAATTACACATACACATCAACTTCCATTTTCACTTTTCAAGCTTACAAATCAAACTTTGTACATGGAATTCAACTTCAATACAATTAAACATTTAAATCAACACCCCAAATCACCAATTAAATGAAGAAAACAAGTTACATATTAAACTTCCATGGCTACCGAAATGGAGCAGCACCCTAACTTACCAAACTTCAACTTTTCCTCCATATATCAACTTATCTCAACACCCACACAAACTTTAACAAAGAAAAGTTGAAGAAATGGATACTTACCCCTTGTGAGCTTGGCCAAACTTCACCTATTCCTCTTGAAATTACTATCAAATTCTTACTTGCAAGGTGGGGATAAACTTTAATGAAGACAAGTTGTGGAAAGCATGGCTTGATCATGGAGATTTGAGCGTGGGAAGTGGGTGGCCATGGATGAAAGCTTGGGAGGATTTTTGGCTGGTTTGTTTGGGAGGTTGAAGATGACAGATTTTCTGTCCCAATATACTATATTATATGTCCATTAACTTCACTTAGTGGAGTACTAAGTATGGTTAAAGTATTAATTAATCCAAAGTTTCTAATTTCTTACATTTTCCTCACATCTTTTACTATTTAGATTATGTACCACCATTTTAATTTTTCATGACATTTTCCAAGTGTAATAACATTTATTTTTAATGGAAATTTAGGTCAAAAGGCAACTCGAGAAATCAAATGACCACAATGCCCCTATTCGGGTTGCATTCCCAATTTTTCGGTAACACCGAGTTTTGTCGTTTTCTCAATTTCTCATTTTTCTTTGTACTAATTAATTAATTTTTCTTTGATATTTCTAATGACATTTATACTTCAATAAGTCTTTAATTATGTCTCAAAATTAAATTCCGAGTGTTCCCTGCAGTCCTGGGTGGCTATTGCTGTCTGTAACTTCCGTCATGATTTACCCATCATTTGCGATCTTTGGCTCGTTTAACTTAGTTTCATTTCATTGCTATTATTTTTCTTTTGTTTTTCTTATATTTCTTGTATTTCATTACTTTATGTCTCCTCACTAATAATTAAATGTAGTTCTAGGCATCCTAGCTGTCCGGACCAACACTGGTCACCGGAACAGTTGAACGCACTACCGAACATAGGGGTGTTATAAGTACATCCATTATTGGAATTATAATAAACTATAAGTGAGCAACTCCTTGCCCATCACATCTTACGTGAGGTTTAATCTTTTACTTATCCCCTAATGCTCAAAATCTTAGGTACATCCAATATTGACTTATCTTGCATTGGTTAAGTTGATCCCATTGAGCCAGTAATTATGTAAATAATTTTAATGTCCTCAGGTACATCCAAAATTGACCACCAAACTATTTACATATTTACAACATCTCATGCTTAACAATTATTCTTAAGAAAATCTCTAAAATTAATTGCATCATATGCAGCTATTTAAAATTTCTTAAAATAATTGCCCCAATTGAGGGCCCATGTTATAATTACTTTAATTATAGCATATCCAACTTAATCATTTATTTGGAAGATTGTGTGGTCGTCCTAATTACTATTATGGTCTCACTTTGCACATTATCCATTTAGCATGCATATATCATATACTGGCATACATTTCCATACATCTCATGCATTCATGGATAAACAGTAAATATGGTATGATCATGGACTTTCTAAGGGATTCAATTTTGAGCCACCAAGAATTGAATTAGGGCATTCCTAGGTGCATTTCATTCATTCATATTACAAGAGTTACTGAAGGAGTACATAATCAACACTTGATCTTGAATTTCTCCCACTGGTCCCACCAATGCTCTTGACCTCCAGGATCTTCATGCAATCCAATATTACATAGTAATCCTTGGCATACCAAAGCCAATTTACAAGAACTAAATAAATGAGATTACAACCCAAAATTATTACAACCTTAATAATACATGCTCAAAAATAAATTAAAATAAATTAATTAGTTTACAACCCAAAGAAACATAAAAGAAATAAATCCAATCACATTGGTCTTTTATAGTCCATGATCATCCATCATGCATATCACTATTTAACAATTAAATAAAATATACATACTTAAATAAAATTAAATATCTCATATTCAACTTAAAAATTCAGATTTGAATCACATTCAAACAAATTTAAAAATTCTGATTAGAATCACGTCCAAATAACTTTAAAAAATTTAGATTTGAATCATATTCAAACAACTTTTAAAATTTAGATTTGAATCACATTCAAACAATTTTAAAAATTCAGATTTGAATATGATTTAAACAACTTTAAAAATTTAGATTTGAATCACATTCAAACAACTTTAAAAATTCATATTTGAATCACATTCAAATAACTTTTAAAATTCAGATTTAAATCACATTCAAACAATTTTTAAAATTCAGATCTGAATCAAAATTTAATTGTGTGATTAAAATTCCTAATTAAACACTTTAATTAGTCATGGGCCTAATTTTAGGCATTTGAATCCAAGCCCACAAATAAGCCCAAACCCATGTGCATGGTTGGATGCACCAAACCATGCGCATCAATGGAGTTCACCTACATGCCGTCACCTTGACCTTGTAAACAGTAATGAATTAATCATCTCATGATCAAATCACACAATTAAATCATATAATCAACAATCTAAATGTCAAATATAGTGGCTCTGATACCAATTGAAGGAGCAAAAGCATAAGAAACACAAGTTTATATCATTGAATTCAAAAATTTTTCACCTAGGGTCACATACATCATGCAAGATTTATTTTTATCTATTTGATTTCAATGACAAATAACATATTAAAACTCTTTTAATATGTTTTTGGATCTACATTTGCCATTTAAGATTTTAGAATTAATCAGATTAATTTAAAGAACCCTAGATTAGATCAAGAACAATTGCACTAACCTCTTGATGCACTGCAGTGTATTTGTCACCTTTGGGATGCGTCTTTAGGACACCAGATGTTGTCCCTCTAGCTTGTCCACACCAAGATCACCTATGGCAACCCTTGAACAAGTTCTAAAGTGTAACATCCCTCACCGGACTATAGTGTAACCGAGCGAGGTGTGCTACATTCGATGCCAGAGCACCCTAACTTATCTTACTTTATTTCTTTAAAATTTTTTATTCTTAATATATTTAATATTGATTATTTTTCGATGGAGAAACTAATAGAGTTTTTCCTATTTTATTATCGTTTAACGTATTTTACTATTCACCTGTTTGAAAATTTCAATAATATTTTAAAATAAAAATCTCATCCATACTAATCATAATCATCTGATCAGTTTAAATATTCTCTATATAATTCAATTTCATATTCATTTCTATACTTTATCATTCATGCTCATCATATTCATCTCACGTTCAATTCCTGTAATTCACAAACTCAATTCATTTGTAAACATTCTTAAATTATATAAGCAAAATTTTCAAATTTACTTAATTTACATAATTTACAAAATAATTACATAATTTCATAATTTATATGATCTACAAATTAATTACAGTTCCATAATCTATATTTCAATATACAATTCATAGTTTACATTATAAATAATAACTAATTATAATGTACAAAATACATAATATGATCTATATGGGCCCTATCTACATGCATTATTGAGGAGGTGACAACCTTGAACACTCTGTAGATCAGAATTTCAAAATCTCTGTTTAGTATTCGCTGGGCTTTAACTTCAGTACCTGCGCGAGAAAACAAATCCATCGCGCTAAGCATTGCTGCTTAGTGGTGCAATAATATAACAGGGAAATAATATAACAAGTAAAAACAATTGGAGCATATTTTCTATGCTCAAGAATTTTATTGGGTTCATATGAAATTTTCCATACAATATATCTTTCGTCATTTATGTTGCTCTCCAGAATCACTTCTTTTATAAGTTTACAATAATCATTTATATAATGCACAAATAAATCTAAAATTTATACTTATACTTATATTCTTATGAAAATTACATTTGTAATGTTATTTAAGTTATAATTCTTCTACTAGTATTTTTATCACTTCCTTGATACTTTCTATGTTGTTTACAGTCATTTCGTAATATTTAAAATTTTTAGAACTAATTTAATTTACTTTAGATCATTCTAAAGAACAAATTTTTGGAGCTAATCTAATTTATTTCAGAACTTCTTCTTATTTATTTACTTTCTAGCATTTTTATTTGCTAATATTCGTAGTTTATTTTAATAAATTAGATTGCCCAAGTAACCTATGACAGGCTAACTAAACTGGATAACGGGTCGTTGGCACTGGACACCGGGGTGCCTCGGGCCATCATACCATGGGACGCGGAATGTCAACCACATATGCAGTCAGTATGGCTAAAAAGCCATGATAACACATAATCGGGCATAAAAGCCATGAATACGGGCATAAAAGCCATGAATACAGGCATAAAGCCTTTCGCAGTACTACTAAAACAATACCCTATTGGCATGCCAATCTATCCAATCTAACACACATGTCTGGGCAATACAAGGGCACATAATATCATTAAATAATAATATATTGCATTTTATGACTTCAATATTTCATGAAAAATTCCATAATTTATACATTCATCATAATATTCATACATTCCTTACATCATTCATATTGATCATAATTCACATTCAAAACATCTTTCCTTTCTCTCTTAATGGGAACCTAAATCCCAAATGACACTTTTATCACATTTATTCATTCAACAATCTATTCATATAAAGTACATTCCATACTTCAAGTTGTATTGCTAATATATTATGAACTCCATTGGTGTTGGGAGTATAAGTCTCAACAATCCATCTAGGTTATTTTCATTTCATATTCAAGTGGTATCACTCATGTTTTATTAGACCTACTAGTAATGAGAATACAAATCTTAATTATATATTCACATAACTTAAATGTTCATTAAGTCATTTAGGTAAATTACTATTTCTATTCCAAGTAATCCATGAACATTTCATGGATTCCAAATTTCATACTTTAATTTCTTCTACCATTTTAATTCTTACACTCTGTGTCTTTGTACTACTATTCACATTACTATTAACTCAAATTGTTGACTTTTTAATACATAATAAATTTATTGAACCTAAGTTCACCAAGATACCACATTTTGCATTTTATTTTTATTGGTATTGATTTCCAATACCATTTCAAAGCTTATCTTATGTTATTCCAAATTTTCAGATTTCATAACCTAGGTTTACTGTTTCATTGGTCATTTGTACAGTAGGAATTTGATAAAATTGTCATCATGAAAGTTGTTCCTTATTGTGTCTAGTTACATTTATTTTTTTGAATCGCTCCATTTGGAGTTTTGTAGCTCAAGTCATGGTCATTTTACCATAACTGGCCGGATTGACCTGTACCTAGAATTTCTGAACAATTTGGTTCTACCAGATTTGGTGACCTAAGTTTGGTTGGTAATTTGACTAGGTTATGGTATGAATTTGGATTTATGTTCTTCATGAAAGTTGTAGGGCTATGTCTTGGCTTTCTGCTGGTAAAATTTCAGATCAATTGAACCTTTCTACACTAAGTTATGACATTTGAACAATTACTATTCATTTAGTCATTATCCAGGGACAGCATGTTGGTCACCCGGATTAGGGTAATTTTTAGGTTAACTTGATTTGGTTTTCTGGGCAGGGTTTCTTCACCAAAGTTGTGCCATTATGTGTCTAGTTTCATGTCCAATTGGCCTTGTACCAATTGCACCTATACAACTCTATTTATGGCTATCCAAACCTACTAGACTCACAACCAGTCCTGCAGGTCACCAAGGGTAGCATGCCTAAACTCAACTCCATTATCCTTACTCACTTCAATTCCTCCTCATGCACATTCAAATGGTCACTAATTGAACATTACAAGGTTAATATACCATTTCATAAGCAAAACTCCAATTTTTTTTCACAAACCCTAATTCTCAAGTGTCCATTTCATGCTTTTCATGTCATCTAACACATCCAACACACATAGTTCAACATCTAACTCAAGTTATCTCATCACAAACCACTTCTAAACAATTCAAGTCATACAAATCAACAAATCTCATCCTTCTCCCATGGCTACAAATTTTCATACACACTTTAATATAATTGTTTTGTTCAATTTTACAATAAATTCTCATTTAATTTATCTTCCTAACAAAGATTAAAAGATATGGAAGTGAGTATAGGCACTAACCTTGTTGGAGCTACTCCCAAGCTTGCCAAAACTTTTCTTTTTCCTCTTCAAATTGCTGTCCAATGCTTGCTCTAGTGGTAGGGACAATTTTTCGTGAAGAGAAATTAGGGTTTGGAGGTGATTTGGTGGGTTAGCTCAAGCTTGATCAAGCTTCCATGGAGTTTTCTTTCCTCTCTCTCTCTCTCTCTACGTTTTTTGGCTGCCCAAAGGTTGAAGATGTAACACCCCTATGTTCGGTAGTGCGTACTACTGTTCCGGTGACCAGTGTTGCCCGGATAGCTAGGATGCCTAGAACTACACTTCGATATGAGTGAGGAGACATAAAATAATGAAATACAAGAAAAGAAAATACAAGAAAAACAAAGGAAAAATAATAGCAAAGAAATATAATCAAGTTAAGTGAGCCGAGAACCCTAGCGATGGGTGACCACACCGGGAAGTCACGGCGTGGACCGTTGGCTAGCCCTGGACCGCGGGGAACCCTGGAAAATATTTTTAGGACTTAAATAGACACCTATTGAAATACAAATATCATTAGAAATATCAAAGAAAAATTAAATAATTAGTACAAAGAAAAGTGAGAAATCGAAAAACGGACAAAACCCGGTGTTACCGAAAAATCGAGAATGCAACCCGAACAGGGGCATTGTGGTCATTTGACACCCGAGTTGCCTTTTGACCTAAATGTCCATTGAAAATAAATAATATTACACTTGGAAAATATAATGAAAAATTAAATTAGGGGTACCTAATATAAATAGCAAAAATAGGGTTCAAATTAGGTAATTAACATATTTAAACATAAAATATGATTGATTTTATGTGAGTGGACCACTAAGGATTTTAATATGTATTAAGTGGGCAGATTGCTCCACTAAAACTTCATCTTCAACTTTAGAAATCACCATTGCCGTAGATGAAGAGCTCCCAAAACCTCCATTGCCGCATGTAATTCAAGATTCATCATCCTCTTCATTTCACCTCCAAACACCTAGGTTGCTTCGTTAAAGTTTATCCCCACATCACAAGGAAGAGTTTGATAGCAATTTCAAGAAGTTTTGGTGAAGATTTGAGAAGTCTCATCCATATGTAAGTTTGAGTTTTTGATTGTTGCTTTGTTAAAGTTTGTAAGGGTGTTATGGGTGTTTGATTTATGGAGAAATTTTTTAGTTTTGATGTTGAATGAATGTGCACTTTTGGCAGCCATGGAAGCACCTTGAAGGCAGTTTAATTCTGCTTGTAAATGGTGAATTAAATGATTGATTAAATGTATATTGTGTAGGAAATTGTTTGGGTAATGTATACTTAGTATATGTAAATGTAAAATGAGATTTAAAGCTTGGAAAGTAATGGAATGTAAGTGTACCATTGTGGCAGTTTGCTAACTCTTGAGGAATGCTAGAATTCATGCTTGGTTTATGGAATAATGATGTTAAAATGTGTTGGTTGTTTTGGCAGTTTGAGTGTATGTATGGTGGTGTGAAGTGGGACATGTAAATGAGCATGAATTGGTGATTGAATTGTTGTAAATTGAATTGGACAAATTCTGCACTTGTTGGTGCATATTGAATGTAATTGTAAGCTGCCAAAATGACCTATAATATGTTGTAAATTATGTTTAGGTTGTGGTACAACCAAAATTAGCTTGAATGTTAAGTTTGGTGAGTGTTAAAAGTGATGTTTGATATGTATGCAAGAATTGCAATAAGGCAGTTTGAGTTTTAGGCCTAGAACTTTAATTGTGTGGCTCCAATTGGTATGAGACCAATTGGAGGTGAAATTAGGCACAAAATGTGCCAACTTTCATGAAGAAAGCTTACCAAAATTCTGCTTGCAAGGTAGCTTGAAAAATGACCAAATCCGGATTTAGTGCAAATAAGGCCTGAAAATTGACCATTTGGGCAGTAGTTAATATTTAAGCCATAACTCACTCAATACAGGTCCAATTGACCTGAAATTTTAACCATGAATAGTTAAGACCCATATCTACAAGTCTTATGAAGACACCAAAGCTCAGAAATGACCATAAGCAAGTCAAACAGCTTGCACAAGTTCGGGTCTAAAAACTGGCCGAACCTAAAATGACCTAAAGTGACCTAAAATGACCAATTTTGGTGCAATTTGACCAGCAATAGTAAAATGACCATAACTTGGTCTACATAACTCAGAATAACCTGAAATTTTGCCCCGCGTTCCATAAGACATAGATCTACAAGTTTGTAGTTTTGACCGAAACCCGAAAACCAAGGAAACTAGGTCGTCCGGTTAGGTCAAACTAGTATCCCGGAATCCAGCAAATTGCAAGAATATGCAGTATATAAGGAAATGAACTTGGTAACATGTACCAACCCTAAAAGACTATCGAATATGACATGTTAGTAACATTAAAACCTAATTTACCTAGAATGCATCGAGGGTCGATATATTAGGTTGATTAAGCAAATAATAGCATTCAATGAATTACTTATCAAGCATTATTGTTAGAGACAGTTTAATTTAGTACTGAAACACTTCAAATTGTGTTTCTCTGTTAGCAAAGACTCAGAAAAAGGGAAGGAAACACTGAGTCAAGACCAAGAGACAGTTATCAGAGGTTTGTGCACAACAACTATTTCTTTTGAATTTTTCAATTGAAATGAATTATGACTATTTGTACATTATTGTTTTAAATTGTGGAAATGTGTTTGAATGGATATTTATCGCTTGAAAAGCACTGTAAATGGTTTGAAATTGTGAGAAATTGTTTGAATGATATTGATGGATACTTATTGATTGAAAAGCATTGGAAATGTTTTGAAACCACCGCTATCATGTATATTGATTGTATTCCTCGCTAGCTTGTCTAGTGGGACGAATTGAATTCCCTCTCTGGCTGAAGTGTTGAGGTGTGTGCCTGTTGAGGACGAATTGGATGAGTACTCATATTTTTGCTAGCTAGCTATGTTATTCCTCATTAGTCATCGACTTTTGGGACGAATTGAACTTTGGAACATGATTAAGCTGTGTGTGATTTATTGATTTGTATTATGAGATTATGAAATGGAGTTAAATCCTTATTGACATTTACTGTCTTTTGAAGTTAACTATGTTTTGATCTCTGAGATTTATTGTGATATTGTGTTAAATTCCTTCTGACATTCATTGTCTTGAATTTAACTATGATTTTACGTATCCATCATTTAAATGATTTATGAATTGTGATTTAAAGTTGTAATTGGTTAATGTTGTGCACCACTGAGACATTGTCTCAGCGATAGCTTTCTTTTTATTGCTGTCGCAGGTAGACAGACAGATAGGACAGCAGATTAGGCTGCTAGTGCATCCAGCGAGAGATTTTCGGGTATAACGAGTATACCACATTTTGCATTTTGTACTGTAATGTATAACCACTGTATGTATATATTGTTTTTGGTTTTAAGCAGTTGTAAATTAAAATTGTACATTGAAGTTGTAAAGTAAATTATGAGTTATTTTGACTTATAAAAATTGTATTATATTTCTTTTATCTCAGTCTTTGAAAAATCACTATGGATTTGAGTTGAGAAATATGTTGTGTTGAGAAATATGTTGGAGTTGAGATTTGGAAATATATTGAAGTGCTTTTTACAGGTTTTCTGAAGAACTGTTTTATCCAAAATACAGATGGCACTCTGCCAAAATTTTTACAGAAATTCCAAATAATTCAAATGTGTTAGTTCTATCACTTCAGTTCAAAAAGGTTTTTAACACCTGTAAATAGTGCTCACCACTGTAAAAGAAGTAAGAAAAGTTTTTAAAATCCCTTGTAGTGTATTTAATGGGTTATCAGTAGACGGAGTTGGTAATTCATTAGGTATACTACGGGATCATGTCATGCCTTACAGAGGGGTAGGTTGTGACAGAAGTTGCAAATTGTTTGTCAATTTTTGTCTAATTTATCTCCTTTTAATTGGCTTGTTGAGTTGTGATTGGTGGAGACCTAACTAATGACATCATGTGATGTCATATTTCCTATTTTTCTTTTATTTTCTTTTCTTTTCCTTTCTACTCATTTTCAATTTAATTTTTAGCAATATTTATTCATATTTGAGATCATAATAATTATTTACTTAACTGGACAAGTCGGCCAAAAATCATCTCTGAAGATGAAATGACCAAAATGCCCTCCGTTTGGCTTAACAGACTAAAATTGTCTGTACCAATTGAAAAAATTTTCTAAACCTTTTCTTGGCATTTTAATGCCATAAAAACCTCAATGACTCTTCTCTAGAGTCCCAATAATTATTTTATGAATTTTCTCTCTGGTCTAGGGCTCCTAGTTGCGAGAATCGCAACTTCCCACTAGGTTACCCATCACTAGGGCACCGGCTCATTTAACTTGATTGTATTTTATTTCTAAAATTTTTCCTACATTTTTCTTATTAATATTTGAGTTAATTATAGTTCCTCACTTTAGTTTAAATATTTTTCTAGACGTTCTAGCTGTCCAGACCGACACCGGTCACCAGAACAGTAGAATGTATGGAATGGTTACAGTGAGGGTGTTACATAAAGCTATTTTCTATGAATTAGAAAATCAAGTTTTGCCTTTTAAGAGATTACAAATGTAAACAGGACACTAGAAATAATTTCTAGTATTTTTAATTTAAGAGTTTGTTTGCTAATCTCTTTGAATTGATGAGAGAAAAAGAAGAAGAGAAGGGAATGGCAGCCAAGGGTGGCGGCACAAAGGGAATGAGCAGCTTGTGTGTTTTGCTCTTTCATCTTTACACTTATATAGCTAGGTCACCACTTAAAACCCTTGCCACATGTCACCTTTTGATTAGCTCCAGGTTTAATTGACCCAATCACATTATGCCAAGTGTCAAACTTATATTTATTCTTGATTTTAATCATCTTACATGATTAAAAGACATATGGCAAGCTTATGTGTAGTGCCATGTGTCACCATCTCATGGTGCCACATGTCACCCTGTGAAATGACCAAAATGCCCCTGTGTCTTAATTTTGAGTTCTCAACCCAAAATAATTATTTCTCTTCTTCTAATCAATTTGTATGAAATATAAATTAATTAATTAATCTCTATTAATTAATTTCTCATTAATTAAATTCATATTTAAATATTTTAAATATAAATTTAACTTATACTATACATCCAATAACCTATATTTAGTTTCAAGCCATGCTAGGGACTTTGCAATCTAATTGCAAACCAAACCTATTTAATTAATCAATTAAACTCTTTAATTAATTAATTAAATCATATTTAAGTTGGTGATTACTTGTGTATGTGTGTGACTCACTGTCACACCCTACCCCTCCGTAAGGCATAACATGATCCCGTAGTATACCTCATGAATTACCAACTCCGTCTACTGATAACCCATTAAATACACTACAAGGGATTTTAAAAACTTTTCTTGCTTCTTTTACAGTGGTGAGCACTATTTACAGGTGTTAAAAACTTTTGTGAACTGAAGTGAAACGGCTAACTCATTTGGACCATTCGAAATTTTTTGTAAAAATTTTGGCAGAGTGCCATCTGTATTTTAGATAAAACAGTTCTTTAGAAAACCTGTAAAAAGCACTTCAATATTTTTCCAAATCTCAACTTCAATATGTTCTCAACACAACATTTTTCTCAACTCAAATCCACAGTGATTTTTCAAAGACTAAGATAAAAGAAATATATACAATTTTTACAAGTCAAAATATCTCATAATTTACTTTACAACTTCAATGTACAATTTTAATTTACAACTGCTCAAAACCAAAAACAATATGTCCATACAGTGGTCATACATTACAGTACAAAATGCAAAATGTTGGTATACTCGTTATACCCGAAAATCTCTCGCTGGAGGTACTAGCAGCCTAGTCTGCTGCCTTATCTGTCTGTCTACCTGCGACAGTAATAAAAAGCTATCGCTGAGACAATGTCTCAGTGGTGCACAACATTAACCAAATACAACTTAAATCATAGTTCATAAATCGTTTAAATGATGGATATGTAAAATCATAGTTAAATTCAAGACAATTAGTGTCAGAAGGAATTTAACACAATATCACAATAAATCTCAGAGATCAAAACATATTTAACTTCAAAAGACAGTGAATGTCAATAAGGATTTAACTCCATTTCACAATCTCATAATACAAATCAATAAATTACACACAGCTTAATCATGTTCCAAAGTTCAATTCGTCCCAAAAGCCGATGGCTAATGAGGTATTCAATTCGTCCCAAAAGTCGATGACTAATGAGGAATAACATAGCTAGCTAGCAAAAATATGAGTACTCATCCAATTCATCCTCAACAGGCACACACCTCAACACTTCAGCCAGAGAGGGAATTCAATTCGTCCCACTAGACAAGCTAGCGAGGAATACAATCAATATACATGATAGCTGTGGTTTCAAACAATTTCCAATACTTTTTAATCAATAAGTATCCATCAATATCATTCAAATAATTTCTCACAATTTCAAATCATTTACAATGCTTTTCAAGCAATAAATATCCATTCAAACACATTTCCATAATATAAAACAATAATGTACAAATAGTCATAATTCATTTCAATGGAAAAATTCAAAAGAAATAGTTGTTGTGCACAAACCTTTGATAACTGTCTCCTGGTCTGGACTAAGTGTTTCCTTCCCTTTCCCTGAGTCTTCACTAACTGAGAAACACAATTTGAAGTGTTTCAGTACTAAATTAAATTATCTCTAACGATAATGTTCGATAAGTAATTCACTGAAAGCTATTATTTGCTTAATCACCTAATATACCGACCCTCGATGAGTTCTAGGTAAATTAGGTTTTAGTGTTACTAATATGTCACATTCGATAGTCTTTTAGGGTTGGTACATGTTACCAATTTCATTTCCTTGTTTAGTGCATTTTATTGCAACTTCTTTGGATTAGGGATACTAGTTTGACCTAGCCGGACGACCTAGTTCCCTCGGTTTCCGGGTTTCGGTCAAAACTACAAACTTGTAGATCTATGTCTTACGGAACGCGGGGCAAAATTTTAGGTCATTCTGAGTTATGTAGACCAAGTTATAGTCATTTTACTATTGCTGGTCAAATTGCATCAAATTTGGTCATTTTAGGTCAATTTTGGTCAACTTTGGTTCGGCCAGTTTTTGGACCCGAACTTGTGCAAGCTGTTTGACTTGCTTATGGTCATTTCTGGGCTTTGGTGTCTTCATAGGACTTGTAGATATGGGTCTTAACTATTCATGGTTAAAATTTCAGGTCAATTGGACCTGTTTTGAGTGAGTTATGGCCTAAGCACTAACTGCTGCCCAATTGGTCAATTTTCAGGCCTCATTTGCACTTAATCCGAATTGGTCAGTTTTCATGCTACCTTGCAAGCAGAATTTTGGTATGCTTTCTCAATGAAAGTTGGCACATTTTGTGCCTAGTTTCACCTCCAATTGGTCTCATACCAATTGGAGTTACACATTTAGTTTTATAGGTTAAAATGCACACTGCCCTTAATTACATTGCTTAAACATCTATTCATTACACATTTACCTTGCTACAAATCCACCTCTCAACCCCATTCTGTTTTGGTACATTACCAAAACCATTTACCACTTCACATTAAAATCATTTTGGGCAGAATACAAACATCCTCAATACACAAAATAAAACTCTAATTCATAAAGTCCAAATACAACAATATACTCACATAAACACTACTCATTATTACATACAATTTCCACAACCAATTTACATACATTTTCATCAATCCTCAATGTCACAATTCACCCAATATATTCATGAATTAAAACAATCATTAAAGAGTCCCAAGGCTGCCGAATTGCTCCACCTTGCCAAAGTTTCACATAACTTCCTTCACTTCAATTTCAAATGCCCAATCACCACATATACATGGAAATAACTTACTAGGACATTAAATCACCCTACTCAACATAAATTCTCATCAAATATATGTATGAATATTTCATTAACATACAACCCCATGGCTGTCCAAACTGGATATATCAATAACTCCTCAAACTTGAAAATTTTCTTCACAAATCAAACACCCATAACATGTATACAAAGTTTAACAAAGCAATATTCAAAAATACAAACTTACCTATGGTTGGGACTTGCTAAACCTTCACTAAACTTCTTGATTTTGGTATCAAACTCTTCCTTATGATGTGGAGATAAAACTTAATGAAGCCACTTAGGTGATTGGAGGTGAAATGAGGAGGTTAATGGAGCTTCATGCAAAACGGCAATGGAGGTTCTTCACCTTTCCATTTCGGCATGGATGAAGGACTTGGAGAAGAATGAAATTACAGATTGTTTAATGAACTTACACCTGCCCATTTTGTTCTTAATTTATTCTATAGTGGTCCACTTACTCAAATTAAATCATATAATAAGTTTAACTTTCATTTATCCCACATTAAACCCATAATTTTTGCTATTTACTTTAGGTACCACCAATTTAATTTTTCATTATATTTTCCAAGTGTAATATTATTTATTTTTAATGGACATTTAGGTCAAAAGACAACTCAGGATGTCAAATGACTATAATGCCCCTGTTCGGGTTACATTCCCGATTTTTCTGTAACACCGGGTTTTGTCTGTTTTTCGATTTCTCACTTTTCCTTGTACTAATAATTTAATTTTTCTTTGATATTTCTAATGATATTTATACCTCAATTGATGTCTCTTTAAGTCCTATAAATATTTTCCAGGGTTCCCCACAGTCTAGGGCTAGTCAACGGTCCACGCCGTGACTTCCCGGTGCGGTCACCCATCGCTAGGGTTCTCGGCTCGCTTAACTTGGCTACATTTCTTTGCTATTATTTTTCCTTTGTTTTTCTTGTATTTTCTTTTCTTGTATTTCATTATTTTATGTCTCCTCACTCATAACGAAGTGTAGTTCTAGTCATCCTAGCTGTCCGGATAACACTGGCCACCAGAACAGTAGAACGCACTACCGAACTTAGGGGTGTTACACTCACAAGGCTCATCACTAATTGGTAATGAGACATGATATCAACTCTTAATATCATTAGAACTCTTTCTTACCATAAATGATTTCTCTAAATCATTTTATGCACCTCATAAACTATGGTTAACACCTAGCAAAGCATGCCATGGCCACCCAATTAGTAATAAGGTTTACCTTAAGTGAACCTATAATCATATGTTACCATGCACTAGAATCTCTCTGTTACAAAATTCTAACTCAAGCTGGAGTCATGGTTTATGTCAAACCCCATTTGCTATGAATATTATGTTCTCTTTTAATTCCAGTTCTTGATTAAAAGATTTTCTCATCATAAACTCTTTTCTGATTAAATCTATTTGTCCTAACCAGGAACTTGAAACATCAAGAACAATTAAATGAACATCGAATTTTATCCCTATTTACTTAGAGGATCAGATTCCATCTTGATCAACACCTATCTCCATATATAACTAGTAGGAGCCAACACATGCCCATATACCCATACACAGTACAAGTATGAAAGCAATATCAAACTCAAACCACCTATATACAAGATAACTGTGCTATCTCAGGTCTAAAGATTATATGCACTGATATAATTTATGATAATACATTAATAAGAGTAAACTCCATGTGCTTGTCATAAGTGTCACTGGTTCGACCTACTTATCATGTATAAGTGCCTATCATGTTTGTCATATGGCATGAGACTCACCATTCCATCTTATTTATATCTCATATAAATAACTTGGGAATAAACATGAATACAATCTTTTTGGATAAGTCATGTCCTTATTGTGAAGTATTCTCGATTGTGAACCTATTTATGATACTTTGTGCTAGAAATACTGTCACTTATATTCTTAACAACTTAAGAATAGAATTTCTAACAAAATATCAATAGACCTTTTCTATTACACATAAATATATTATGTAAATGGAAAAGTGAAAATGCCTTTTATTAATAAAAACATGTACAAGATACATACTAAATGATATGCTCTAGGGTATACTACTAATAAAGAGTTGCTGAAAAAGTACATTAATCAACATCTTGATCTTGACTTCCTCCCACTGGTCTTGATCTTCTTATCCTTCTGGCAATCCAATTACAAAGTAACCCTTAGTATACCAAGGTGAATTTACAAGAAATTGGACTTAAGAGTCCTTAAATAAATGAAAATACATCCTATGCAACATAACTCTTATAATACATGCCTCTATGAATAAAATTACTTATTACATCCCAAAGAAAAGTAAAAGAATTAAATCCAAACACATTGGTCTTTTATTGTCCATGATCATCCATCATGTATATTAACGTTTAACAATTAAACATAAATATACATGCAAAATCAAATTGAATATCACATACTCAATTTAAAACTCAATTTGAATCTCATTCAAATTAATTTTAAATTTAGGAACTTTTCTCAAATTTAATTTTCATGAAAATAATTTTTAAAATTTATTTATATTATTGGAAATCCTAATCAAACCATTCAATTAGGTCTAGGCTTGATTTTGGGTCACAAATTATGCAACAATTGCATAAAAACCCTAAATCAGCCAAAAACACGCCCCTACAGAAAGAAACATGCCCCTAAGCCAAATAACATGGCCCGAAGCTCCGTTTACACTGCCTGAGGCATGCATTTACATGAGCCATGTCACGAGACACGCCCCTAGGCACGCAAAAGCACAGGCTGTGCCACACGACACGCACGGGCTATGCTCAGCAATTCCCAGAACACAGACCGTGGCCTGGGACATGCCCAAGCCATGTTCTTTGTGGCAGTAAGTTTTTTTTAAGGTTTCTCCAATCCGAATCAAATCCAAATTGATCCAAACCACTTCCAATCACATAATTAAGTCCTATAAACAATCATAATGGCAAATATAGTGGCTCTAATACCAATTGAAGGCCTTTGGAAGCATGAATTAGGGTTTTAGAGGTTGGAATTCAAAATTTTCTAGGGTTTCATGCAAACATATCAAGTGCATTATGGTCCTAACCAACCTTTAACGCTCAAAGGCATGCCAAAACACACTTTTAACATGCATTAGACATTCATTTGCCATCAAGGATTCTTGTTTAATAATTAAACAAATTAAACCCTAACTAAAAGAGGGCTTTGAGGACTTTAACCTCTTAGGGCGCAGAATCAAACTTCTAACTCCCTTGGAAGTCTCAAGAACACCAATTGGAGTTCCTCTAGCTTGTCCACCACAAGCTCCACCAAGCTCACTAATGGCAGCACCCAATTATCCCTTTTAATGATTTGCCAACCAATAAACTTTGGGGTTTTAGCTGGTGAGGTTCTTATGTATGTATAAGGCTAGAAACACTTTATAGTAATTTTGATTCAAGAAAAAAAAAAAGCTTTTCTTGATGAATCTTTGGGAGAAATGAAGAGAGGGAGAGAGAGTAAAGTTACCGTCCAACTTGAGGAGAAGAAGGTTAATTTTCTTAATTAATTATTCTTCTTTTTATCTCTTATATAATTAAAAGACAAAAGACATTCATTGGAGTGCCACATGTCACTTTCTTATTTAATCTAGCTTTTAGGTGTCTTAATCACATTAAGTCACTTATCAAGCTAAGATTAAAACATCAAAAGTCATCTTCTATCAATTGAAGACAAGTAGCACACTTTTATGAGTGCTTTGTATCACCATCAATCATACACTACCAAAGTAGAAAACGAAAATCCTAGTTGAATGGATTTCTAGTGGGTGATTGAATTCTTATAGTCTTATTGATCATCCTCAGGCACATCCATTATTGGAATTACAATAAACTATAAGTGAGCAACTCCTTGCCCATCACATCTTATGTGAGGTTCAATCCTTTACCTAGCCCCTAATGCTCAAAATCTCAGGCACATCCATTATTGACTTATCTTGCATTAGTTAAGTTGTTCCCATTGAGCCAGTAAATATGAAAATAATTTTAATGTCCTTAAGCACATCCATTATTGGCCACCAAACCATTTACATATTTACAACATCTCTTGCTTAACAATTATTCTTAAGAAAATCTCTTAAATTAATTGCATCATGTGCAAGTATTTAAAATTTCTTAAAATAATTGCCTCAATGGAGGGCCCATGTTATAATTACTTTAATTATACGATTTCCAACTTAATCATTTGTTTGGAAGATTTTGTGGTCGTCCTAGTTACTATTATGGTCTCACTTTGCACATTATCCATTTAGCATGCATATATCATATACTTGCATACAATCCCATACATCTCATGCATTCATGGATAAACAAAAAATATAGTATGATCATGGACTTTCTAAGGGATTCAATTCTGAGCCACCAAGAATTGAATCAGGGCATTCCTAGGTGCATTTCATTCATTCATATTACAAGAGTTGCTACAGGAGTACATAATCAATACTTGATCTTAAATTCCTCCCACTAGTCTCACCAATGCTCTTGACCTCCTTCATCTTCTTGCAATCCAATTACATAGTAATCCTTGGCATACCAAGGAAAATTTACAAGAACCAAATAAATGAAATTCCAACCCAAAAAATATTACAACCTTTATAATACATGCCACTAAAATAAATTAAAATAAATTGACTAATTTACAACCCAAAGAAACATAAAAGAAATAAATCCAATCACATTGGTCTTTTATTGTCCATGATCATCCATCATGAATATCACTATTTAACAATTAAATAAAATATACATACTTAAATTAAATTGAATATCTCATATTCAGCTTAAAAATCCAAATTTGAATATGATTCAAACAAATTTAAAAATTCAGATTTGAATCACATTCAAACAAATTTAAAAATTCAGATTTGAATCACATTCAAATAAATTTAAAAATTCAGATTTGAATCACATTCAAACAAATTTAAAAATTCAGATTTGAATCAAAATTTAATTGTGTGATTAAAACTCCTAATTAAACACTTAAATTAGTCATGGACCTAATTATGGGCCTTAAAACCAAGCCCACATTGAGGTGCCATTGATGCCGCCACCTATGGTGGCTCCATCATGTGTACCGCCACATATTTCTTTACAACCAGCAATGAATCAATCATCTTATGATCAAATCACATAATTAAATCATATAATAAACAATCTAAATGGCAAATATAGTGGCTCTGATACCAATTAAAGGAGCAGATGCATGAAAAATATTAGTTTAGATCATTGAATTCAAAAATTTTTCTTCTAGGGTCTCATGCATCATGCAAGATTCATTATTTACCTATTTGATTTCAATGTTCAATAGCATATTAAAACACTTTCAATATGTTTTTGGATCTACATTTGCCATTTAAGATTTTAGAATTAACAGATTAATTCATTAGAACCTTAGATTAAATCAAGAACATGTGCACTAACCTTTTGATGCACTGTAGTCATGTTTGGTACCTTTGGGATGCACCTAGGACATTAAATGTTGTCTCTCTAGCTTGTCCATACCAAGATCACCAATGGCAGTCTCTTGAACAGCTTCTCAAGCCTTTCTAATCAATTAAAAATTGAGGTTTTGCCTTTTAGAGAGGTTGTAAATGTATATTGGACACTAGAAACGATTTCTAGCAATTTTAATTCAAGAGAATGTTGGCAATTCTCTTTGAATTGATAAGAGATGGAGAAGAAGAAAGGAAGAGGGATGAGAGCTGGTTGCACCTTTTGATAAAAAATCAGAATGCTTTTTGTTCTTTTATCCTTTTCCTTTTATAGCTAGGTCACCACTTAAAACCCTTGCCACATGTCATTTTCTGATTGCATCATATTTTAATTTGACCCAATCACATTATGCCAAGTGTCAAAGCTAGATTTAATCTTGACTTTGATCATCTTACATAATTGGAAGACAAATGGCAAGCTTATGTGTAGTGCCATGTGTCACCGTCTCATGGTGCCACATGTCAGCCTGTGAAATGACCAAATTACCCTTGTGTCTTAATTTTGAGTTCTCAACAAAAAATAATTATTTCTCCTATTCTAATCAATTTATATCAAATATAAATTAATTAATTAATCTTTATTAATTAATTTCTCATGATTAAATTCATATTTAAACACTTTAAATATAAATTTAACTTATACTATACATCCAATAACCTAGATTTAGTTTCAAGTCATGCTAGGGACTTTGCAATCTTATTGCAAACCAAACCTATTTAATTAATCAATTAAACTCTTTAATTAATTAATTAAATCACATTTAACTTGGTGATTACTTGTGTATGTGTGTGACTCACTAGGCTCATCACTAATTGGCAATGAGATATGATATCAACTCTTAATATCATCAGAACTCTTTCTTACCATAAATGATTTCTCTAAATCATTTTATGCACATCATAGACCATGGTTAACACCTAGCATAACATGCCATGGCCACCTAATTAGTAATAAGGTTTACCTTAAATGAACCTATAATCATATGTTACCATACACTATAATCTCTCTGTTATAAAATCTCAATTCAAGCTGGAGTCATGGTTTATTTCAAACTCCATTTGCTATGAATATTATGTTCTCTTTCAATTCCAATTCTTGATTAAAAAGATTTTCTCATCAGAAACTCTTTTCTGATTAAATCTATATGTCCTGGCTAGGAACTTGAAACATCAAGAACAATTAAATGAACATAGGATTTTATCCCTATTTACTTAGGGTAACCAATTCCACCTTGATCAACACCTACCTCCATATATAACTAGTAGGAGCCAACACATGCCCATATACCCATACACAGTATAAGTCTGAAAGTAGTATCAAACTCAAACCACCTATATACAAGACAACTGTGCTATCTCAGGTCTAAAGATTATATGCACTTATATGATTTATGACAATGCATTGATAAGAGTAAACTCCATGTGCTTGCCATAAATGTCACTGGTTTGGCCTACTTATCATGCATAAGTGCCTATCATGTTTGTTATATGGCATGAGACTCACCATTCTATCTTATTTATATCTCATATAAATACATTGGGAACAAACATGATTACAATCTTTCTGGATAAGTCATGTCCTTATTGTGAAGTATCCTCGATTGTGAACCAATTTATGATACTTTGTGCTAGAAATACTGTCACTCATATTCTTAACAACTTAAGAATAAAATTTCTAACAAAATATCAATGGACCTTTTTTATTACACATAAATATATTATGTAAATGGAAAAGTGAAAATGCCTTTTATTAATAAAACATGTATAAGATACATACTAAATGATATGCTCTGGGGCATACTACTAACAGGATCCACTCTCATCCCATCAGCTGATACTATGTGTCCAAGGAAAGCAATCTCATTCAACCTGAATTCACACTTGGACAGCTTAGCATACAGCTTCTTCTCCCTTAAAGTCTGCAGAACAATCCTTAAATGCTCATCACGGTCCTCTCTGTTCTTGGAATACACCAGTATGTCATCAATAAAGACTACTACAAACCAATCCAAGTAAGGATGGAAGATACGGTTCATAAGGTCCATAAAAGTTGCTGGTCATTTATTAACCCAAACAGCATTACCAGAAATTCATAGTGCCTATACTGGGCCCTGAATGTAGTTTTAGGCACATCTACATCCTTTACCCTCAACTGGTGGTACCCTGATCTGAGATCAATCTTATAAAATACACCTACTCCAGTCAATTGATCAAACAGATCATCAATTCTGGGCAATGGGTACTTATTCTTCTCCGTCACTTTGTTCAACTGCTAGTAATCAATACACAATCTTAGTGTCCCATCCTTCTTCTTCACAAATAACACTGGAGCTCCCCACGGTGACACACAGGGGCATATAAAACCATTATCCAGTAACTCCTGTAATTGGATTTTCAGCTCTTTCAATTTAGTGGGTGTCATCCTATAAGGAGCAATCGAGATCGGCGCTATACCCAGTATTACCTCAATTGCAAATTCTACTTCCCTTTCTTGTGGCAAACTAGGCAACTCCTCAGGGAAGACATCAGGAAAGTCACATACAGTGGGAATGTCATAGAGACTAGACCCAGCCTTTCTTATATCAATAACATGCGCCAAATAAGCTTCACAACCCTTCCTAATCAGTCTCCTTGCAACAGTAGCTGAGATAACATTAGACAGGAGATCTGTCCTTTCACCCACAACTATGATCTCTTCATTCTCAGGAGTTTTTAAAGTAATTTTCTTCAATCTACAATCGACTATTGCTTGATGATGTGATAACCAATCCATCCCAAGGATTACATCAAACTCATGAAAGGGTAATTTAATTAGGTATGTCGAGAACTCATACTCCTGAATCCTCAATGGGCAATCTCGGTACACTTTATTTACCACCATGCTATGGCCTAGTGGTTTAGTGACTAGAATGTCTTGGTCAATTTCCTCTACTTAAATTCCCCTTTCCACAGGCAACTTAATGCAAATGTAGGAATGAGTGGATCTATCACACCCTACTCCTCTATAAGATGTAACATGATCCCGTAGTATACGTAATGAATTACCGTACTTCTCCTACCGATAATCCATTAAATATACTACAAGGGATTTTAAAACAATTTTCGGGAAATTTAAGTCATAGATTAAAATCTAGTGTTATAAATTTTTTTTTTTTAAATTTCGGCAAAGTGCTGGCTGTATTTTGAGAAAACAGTTCTTCAATCCTGCAAAAGAAAATGCTCCCAATATGTTTTCTCAAATACAACTCCAATAAACTTTATTTCAATTCACAATTCAATTCTCAATAAACAATCAATTCATTTTCAAACCAATCTCATTATGAAAAAATATTTCATTGATTATAAGACTCAAAATTTATATTATAAAAATATTCAAGTAAATGAAATCTCAAATTTATATTTACAATAATTTACATTTAATTACATACCAAAATGTTTTACAAGAGTTTTTATACAACTGCTCAAATAATTTACATACATATTATTTCATGCATACATCAAAACCTATGTACATGGGTATACCTATGATATACCTGGAGCTGATCTGAAAGTATCTTCAAAAAACTTACTCACTGCTCTATGCTCTTCTTACCTGCGACAGCATACAAAGCTATCGCTGAGTGGTGAACTCAGTGGTGCACAACTATAATTTAAAACATAGTACAATATACATTGACAAAATTTACAGTAAATAATTTGGAAATCTGAATACTCATCAAATTCCAAAACTCAAAATATTCATTGCCAATAATGTAAATCATTTGTATAAATGACTTTGATCACAAAATTCAATTTATCAAATCATGACTAACCATTTAAGTAATTCCAACAAAATCAATTATACATAAACCATAATTGAAATCACAATTCTTTACCATTCAAAAGCCATTCTGTATCTCAAAAATCATTATGTATCTCAAAAATCAATCTTTATCTCACTAACTATGCAAGACTAATCCGAAAAGGCCATATTCGATGTGATTCTAACCTCCTATGGTCGGAGAGGTCGAATCAGATTCTAACTCCCTATGGTCGGGGAGGTCGAATCATCGTGCACAGTACCATCACAATAATGAATCTTCCGCAAGGGCCATAATGATAAAAAAGCTTAGATCTAACCTCCAATCAGAGGAAAATCTAAGCCTGTACACGTACCATGGTAATCAAAACACAACTAACTCCATTGTCTTCTCAACAAATGAGAGAGACGGGTAATAACCTAGTCAAGCATCTATAGTGAGATATAAAACAATATCACAATCCTTTTAGTGAGCATAAATCACAATATAATTCAATTCAAATTCAATTCCAATATCCAATAATTTTTATGCTCATCACAATTTAAATAATAAATTTGCATTTTCCATGAAAATTACCATCACAATTCAAAACATGTTCTATCACAATTTTCCAGAACATAATTTATTCAATCCATAACAATACTTAATACTTATGGAAATACCATTTCACAAAGCTAAATTCATACATATTATAACAATTTCAATAATCATTGAATTAAATCCAATGCTTGCTGAACATAATACATAAAAAAAATATGTCATTTAATCATATGAAATATTCAAAACAAAATCAGTTAAAAACTAGCTGTGCACAAACCTTTGATAACTGTCTCTTGGCTCTGACTCAGTGTTTCCTTCCCCTTTCCTGAGTCTTTGCTAACTGAGAAACACAATTTGAAGTGTTTCAGTACTCATTTAAACTGTCTCTAAGAATAAGGTTCAATAATTAATTTATCGAATTCTATTATTTCCTTAGTCAACCTAATATGTTGACCCTCGATGTGTTCTAGGTAAATTAGGTTTTAATGTTACTAACATGTCACATTCAATAGTCTTTTAGGGTTGATACATGTTACCAAGTTCATTTCTGTGTATACTGCATTTTCTTGCAATTTGCTGGATTCCGGGATACTAGTTTGACCTAGCCGGACGACCTAGTTCGCTCAGTTTTCGGGTTTTGGTCAAAACTAAAAACTTTTAGATCTATGTCTTATGGAACGCGGGGCAAAATTTCAGGTCATTCTGAGTTATGTAGACAAGTTATGGTCATTTTACTATTGCTGGTCAAATTGCACCAAAATTGGTCATTTTAGGTCACTTTAGGTCATTTTAGGTTCGGCCAGTTTTTGGACCCGAAATTGTGAAAGCTGTTTGACTTGCTTATGGTCATTTCTGGGCTTTGGTGTCTTCATAAGACTTGTAGATATGGGCCTTAACTATTCATGGTTAAAATTTCAGGTCAATTGAACCGGTTTTGAGTGAGTTATGGCCTAAACATTAACTACTGCCCAAATGGTCAGTTTTCAGGTCTCAATTGCACTTAATCCGGATTTGGTCATTTTTCAAGCTACCTTGCAAGCAGAATTTTGGTAAGCTTTCTTCATGAAAGTTGGCACATTTTGTGCCTAGTTTCACCTCCAATTGGTCTCATACCAATTGGAGCCACACACTTAAAGTTATAGGCCTAAAACTCAAACTGCCTTATTGCATTTCTTGCATACACATCAAGCATCACTTTTAACACTCACCAAACTTAACATTCAAACCAATTCTGGTTGTACCACAACCTAAACATAATTCACAACACATTATAGGTCATTTTGGCAGCTTACAATTACATTCAACATACACCATTTTGTACAGAATTTTCAAACCAAATTTACAACAATTTAATCACCTAACCATAACACTTTTTTCATGTCCAACTTCACACCATCATATACACACTCAAACTGCCCTAACATCCAACACATTTTAACATCATTATTCCATAAACCAAGCATGAATTCCAGCATTCTTCAAGAGCTAACAAACTGCCACAATGGTACATTTACATTCCATTAATTTCCAAGCTTTAAATTTCATTTCACATTTACATATTCTAAATATACATCACCCAAATGATTACCCATACACATAAATAATTAATCAACCTTCTAATCCACCATTTACAAGCAAGAGTAAACTGCCTTCAAGGTGTTTCCATGGCTTCCAAAAGGACACTACCCCATTTAAACATCAAACCTTAAAAATCTCTCCATAATTCAAGTACCCATAACCTCCTCACAAACTTTAATGAAGCACTAATCAAAAATACATACTTACCACTTTGGAAACTCTTCAAAACTCCACCAAAACTTGATCTTCTTGCTGCCTATCTACTGCCCATGGTGTGAGGATTAACTTTAATGAAGGGAAGTGGAGAGAAAGAACCTTGGATCACCCTTGCATGGAGCTCCAAAACCATGCGGCAATGGAGTTCTTCCCTTCTCCATTTTTGGCTGAATTTTAAGAAATGAGGAAGATGACAATCTGCTGGTCCATGATGAAGATTAAATGGTCCAATTTAATGAGTTAGTGGAGCACTATTGCAAATTTAATGTTAATTTATTCAAAAGTTTCAATTTCCCACATTTAACTCCCCATTTTTGCTATTTACATTAGGTGCCCCTAAATTAATTTTTCATTATATTTTTCAAGTGTAATATTATTTATTTTTGATGGACATTTAGGTCAAAAGACAACTCGGGGTGTCAAATGACCACAATGCCCCTGTTCGGGTTGCATTCCCGATTTTTCGGTAACACCGGGTTTTGTCCGTTTTCCGATTTCTCACTTTTCTTTGTACTAATTAATTAATTTTTCTTTGATATTTCTAATAATATTTATACTTCAATAAATATTTATTTGAGTCCTAAAAATATTTTTCAGGGTTCCCCGTGGTCCAGGGCTAGTCAACGGTCCACGCCGTGACTTCCTGGTGCGGTCACCCATCGCTAGGGTTCTCGGCTCGCTTAACTTGATTATATTTCTTTGCTATTATTTTTCCTTTGTTTTTCTTGTATTTTCTTTTCTTGTATTTCATTATTTAATGTCTCCTCACTCATATCGAAGTATAGTTCTAAGCATCCTAGCTGTCCGGACAACACTGGTCACCGGAACAGTAGAACGTATTACCGAACATAGGGGTGTTATAGGATCTTGGATCTACCAATGCATGCACAGGCATATCATAAATTAGGAACGTACCCCTGATCTTATCTGGAGCATCCTAATCCTCCTATTCCCTCATAGCATATGCTCTAGCTGGTGCCCTCACCTCTAGCCTCTCAACTGTCTTTAATACAGGCCTCTGTGAAGTATCAGCTACCTCTGATTTACCCGGTCTTCTACCCTTTTGAGCTGCGGGGGTAGGTCTATCTACTTGTGCTGAAGCAACTGAAACATTTCTCCGAGGACAATCTCTCACTTGATGTTTAGTAGACCCACACTGGAAACATCCTTTAGTCAGTTGCCAACGCTCACCTTTGTGCCACTTATTATAATGTGGGCACACTGCAAAAACTGCTGGGGCTGGTCCCCTAAACACCGTCCCTGGAGAGCTGCCCACTGATGGAGTGGAATAACCTCTCTTAGGTGTAAACTAAGATCTAGGCCTCTATGACTGGCCCTGACTCTGTGTCTAGCTATGACCCTAAGTCTGGGGACCTCTGAACCTCTTACTAGGTGTAGATGAGGGTGCAGATGAGGAGCTAGCTAGACCAGGACCCCTCTTATGCTGCCTGCCTCGTTTGCTCTGCTCATCATGTCTAACCCTCTCAACCTTCAGTGTAACCTCAACTAACTGTGCGAAGTTTGTGATCCTCAAAGCTGTTATTAGGATCTTGATGTTATCATTTAGCCTTTCTTCAAACCTTCTGCATCTTTTGGCCTCAGTTAGGACTATCTCCCTACCATAGCGACTAAGCCTCACAAACTCTCGCTCATACTCTGCCACCGATAGCTATCTCTGTCTCAAACTAATGAACTCTCTCCCTGTCGCCTTTAGATATACCTGATTGATATATTTCTTCCTGAACTCTTCCAAGAAGAAATTCCAAGTGATCTGCTCTTGCTGAACTACACGAGAGACCATATCCCACCATTGAAATGCATCATCCTGGAGCAGAGATACTACACACTCCAAACTCACCCTAGGAGTACAGTGAAGCTGCTAAAGGACTCTATCTATCTTTTCCAACCAGTACTCAGCAGCAGCAGGATCATCCTCCTTTTTCCCCTTGAAGTCTACAGCTCCATACTTTCGGAGCTTCTCCAGATGAAACTTATGTGGTGGTGGATGTGGTGGTGGGATTGTTGAGATTGCCCCCATCATCTATCTGAAAAATGCTATCATCTGCTCAAATAACACCTATTGGGGTTGTGTAAGCCCCTCTGGTACTCCCCTGCTTCCAGCTTCAGCCATGGGTGGAGCATGACTCTCCACCTCTTCCTCTACTATCCTCTAGGACTCTGGGTCCATACCTTAATCTATAACAACAGAGAAACAGATTTGAATTAGTGTCACCTCAACTCTTACAAATATAATGCATGGTATACACTCTATCTAGGTCCAAAAATGTCTAAACCATGCTCTAATACCACTAAATGTGACACCCCTTACCCAGTCTACAGTGTAGCCGAGCAAGACATATCACACTCTATGCCGGAGTATCTATTATTATTTTACTGCATTTCTAGGTAATTGTATTTCCATTTTGTTAATTTAAATTCAATTATTCAAATGGAGAAACTGATGGAGTTTCTCCTATTTTATTAATATTTTAACGATTTCCCACCTATTTAAAATCTCAACAATAATTTCAATAATATAAATTTTTCACAATCTTAAACTCCATCTTTTATTTTTTAATCAAATATTTCATCTCCCTTCTCAATTCAAATCCATAATATCATCCAATCACACTTATTCATAAACAATTCATATATGAAATTTTCAAATATTATAAATTTACATCATGTACAAGATTAATGTACAAATTTATGATTTACATTACATGTCCATAATTAATTACAATGTCCAAAAATAAAATATAAAGCTAGTGGACCCTACCAAAATATGCACTACAGAGAGGTGACACTATAGACACTAAGCACATAAAAAATCTCCAATTCCCAGTCTAAGGTCTACTGGGCTCTCTCTTCTGGTCTCCAATACCTATGCGTGGTAAAAAGTAACGCGCTAAGCATAATGCTTTGTAGTACAATAATAATATAAAAATAACCTAAATAATTAAAAATAATAAAATTTTGTCATTATGCCACAAAAGACATATTTTTATAATATTTGTTTGAAGTATCCTTAATTTATTTCTTTTTCTGTTAGTTATTTGTTATTGAATTGTTAAAACTTATTTTGATGCCCAAGTAACCTATACAGATTGTCTGGGCTGAATAAACGAGTAAACTGGCACTGGGTATTAAGTACCTTGAGCCGTCACACTATCGGTCACATAGTATCTGCCAGGTGTGCAACATAATGGCTAAAGAGCCATAACATCAATCGGGCATAAAGCCATATGTATCAAAGAGTAACGGAATGGCTAGAAGCCATAAGTCATAAAATGGCAATAAAAGCCATAAATCACAGAATGGTACGGAGCCATAAGTAGTACTGCAAGTCAGAACCCTATTGACATGCCAACCTATCCAAGCTAATCATAAAACTAGGCATACATGGGCACTTGAGCATCTTAGGTATTAGTTCTTTACATTTTGTTATTATGGTTACTATTCATAATACTATTCATGCTAAATCTTGGTTATACCATATATAATGGGAACACAAGTCCCAAATTCATGTTCATCCCACATTTTAATTTATTAAGTTATTGGCATTAATTGCTAACCATAATTCAAGTCCTTCTAAGAGCATTTTAAAAAGTTCAGAATTTGGAGTTCAAGTTCACTGTTACATTAGGCCAATCTACAGTGGAAAATTGACCAACCTTTCTTCATCAAAGTTATTCCCTAATGTGTTAAATTTAATTTCCTTTCTGAATCTCTCAATTTGGAGTTTTTTAGCCTAAGTTATGGCATTTTAACCCCAACTGGTCGGGTTGGTCAATGTCCAAGATTTTCTAGGTCAGTTTTGGTTTTAGTTATTTTGTTAGGCTAAATTTGGTTAGCAATTTGATTGGGTTAGGTTCAGAATTAGGGTTTCTGATCTTCATGAAAAATGTTCTACTATGTCTAAGATTTTCATGGGTTCAAGAATTAGCTCAATTGGAGCTTCCTACAGTGAGTTATGCCTATTTGAACATTTACTGTTCATATGATCATTTTTCTATGTCCAGCATATAGTAACCTGGATTCAAGCCAATTTTAAGTTGTTTTGTGTTTGGTTTTTGGGTAGGCTCTCATCATGAAAAATGTAGCATTTTGTCCTAAGTTTCACCTTCAATTTTTCTTACACCAATTGGAGCTATATAACTCTACTTATGACTGCCTAAACCTACTGGACTCAGTGTCTTGAATTCTTACACAAAGGAGCATTTCTCATTTTAACATTTCAACTCCAAAACCAACTCTATTTCAGGGTCAAACCACATCAAATGGTCATTAATTAACCTTAACAACATCAATTCAATAATATTCTAACAAATCCCCAATTTTCTCCTCAAAACCCTAGCTCCCAATTCAACATTCATATAACACATACCAATTAAGCATACTAATCATACTTATCATCATACTCAAGCTAACTTTCAAGTCTATTTGCAATTAAACACCTTCAACCCTACTCCTACAAAAACTTGCCAAATTTCTTATCAAGCATACATCCATCAATTTCATCATTTATCATTTAATTCCATTGAAATTCACCTCATTTTCACCATTAGAAGAAGAAAGAGCAAGAGTTTTAGCACTAACCTTAGTTGGTCAATCTTCCAAGGCTTCCCAACTTCACTTTCCTTCAAGTTCTTGGCTGGCAAACACTTCTCCAAGACCTAATAACTAATTTTTATGCTGGGGACTAGGGGTTTTATGGTCAAATTACATGGGATTTCAAGCTAGAAGTGAAGAGAAATGGAAGAGCTTCATAACCATAGTGGTTTGGCCAAGATAGGTAAGGGAAGAAGATGAGACCAAATTTTAGTTTTATTTAATTTCTTTTATCTTTCTATAAGTGTTTGTCTCATTTAATTGGTTAAAGATTTTAATTAAATCATCATGACATCATGCATATGTCATAACTAGAGTTTAATTTCATTTCTTTTTCTCTCTGCTCATTTCCATTTGAATTTTTATCAATATTTCTTAATATTTTATTACATAAATCTCACTTAATTAAATTGACATATTGGTCAAAAATCAACTCTCCAAGTGAAATGACCAAAATGCCCTTCGTTGAATGTCCTCAAGTTATAATTGTCTTTATCGATTAGCCTAAAATTTTCTTACATTTCCTTGACATTTTATTGTCATATAACCCTCATAAATCCTTCAATTAAGTCCCAAATATTTATCTCACAGGGTTCCCCATGAGTCTGGGGTTGGCAACTGTATTCACAGTCGCTTCCCGTTTGGGTTACCCATCGCCGGAGCCTCGGCTCTTTTAACCTATTTACATTTCATTTCTTTGATTTCTTCTTAATTTTACTTAACCTCTATTTAGTATTTATGACTCCTTACTCTAGTTTAAGTATATTTCCAGACATTCTGGCGGTCCGAGCAAATATTAGTCATCGGAACAGTAGAATGTATGGACTACCTAAAGTGAGGGCATTACAGATAATGCCTACAGAGGTAGATAGGTACCGATGGTTTGAGGATGGGTTGAATGATAATATCAGACTTCTGGTGATGACATATCAGATTACTGATTTCTAGCAGTTAGTGGCAGTAACCCTAAATGTAACACCCCTTACCTGTCTATAGTGTAGCCGAGCAAGGCATGTCACACTCGGTGCCGGAGCTCATTAACTTATCTTATTACATTTCCTAGTAATCACATGTAATTTTATTAACTTAGGTTCAATTAATCAATTAGAGAAACTGACTAAGTTTTCAATAATTTATTCACAATTTGACGATTTTCCACCTGCTTAAAATCTCAATAATAATCTCAATAATATAAATTTTTCACAATTTTAATACTTCATCTCAATATCTCAAACTGACAAATTCATTCATTCCATACATAAATAAAATCATACTCACATTCATAAATAAAATACTAAATTTTCATTAATTTACATAATTTACTAATAACTGCATGAGTTCATATTTTACATGACAAAATTAATGTCTAACTACAAAATACACTAATATAACCTAGTGTTCCTACCAAAATTCACTGCAGAGGATGGTGACACCGAACTCAAGTGCAGATCTGGACTCCCAAAAATCTCAGTCTATGGTCTACTGGGCTCTCTCTCCTGATCTCTAGTACCTACGCATGGCAAAAAGCGACGTACTAAGCATAATGCTTAGTGGTGCAAATATAATATAAAGATAAACAAAATAATTAAAAATAAGAAAATTTTACTATTTTTCCACACAGAATATGGTTTTGATAATTATTTATAATATACTTAATTTAATAGTTTTTATATTCATTATTTATTAGTAAGTTATTAGGACTTACTCTCATGTCTAAGTAACCTATACAAGTTGACTGGACTAGATAAACTGGTAAACTAGAACTAGGTATTAGGTACCTTGGGTCGTCACACCATCGGTTACATAGTATCTTCCAGGTGTGCAACACAATGGCTAAAAAGCCATAATATCAATCGGGCATAAAGTCGTGTATGTCAAAGAATAACAGAATAGCTAAAAGCCATAAACACGAAATGGCAGCAAAAGTCATAAATCACGAAATGGCATGGAGCCATAAGTAGTACTTCACGTCAGAATCCCATTGGCATGCCAACCTATCCAAACCAATCATAACTAGGCATACATGAGCATATTAGCAATTTAGAATTGGTTCTTTGCATTTTATGTCTTTGTGGTTACTATACACAATACTATTCACGCTAAATTTTGATTATTCCATAAGTAAAAGGCATACAAGTTCTAAATACATGATCGTACCCCATTTTGGGTTATAAAGTTATTAGCATTAATTGCCAACCACAATTCAAGTCTTCCTAGAAGCATTTTAAAATTTTCAGTTTTTGCAACCTAAGTTTACTGTTCTATTAGACCAATCTACAGTGGGATTTTGGCTAACCTTTCTCCATCAAAGTTATTCCTTAATGTCTCTACTTTAATTTTCTTTTTGAATCACTCCATTTGGAGTTTTTTTATCTCAAGTTATGGCATTTTTACCATAACTAGTCAAATTGGTCAATGTCCAGATTTTTCTGGGTAGTTTTGGTTCTAACAGTTTTAATGAGCTAAATTTGGTTAGCAATTTGATTAGGTTATGATCAGAATTTGGGTTTCTATTCTCCATGAAAGATGTTCTACTATTTCTAAGCTTTCCATGAGTTCAAGAATCAGGTCATTTGGACCTCTCTACACAAAGTTATGCCCATTTGAACAATCACTATTCATATGGTCATTTTTCCAGGTCTAGATTTTGGTTACCCGGATTGAAGCCAATTTTAGGTCATTTTGTATTGGGTTTCTGGGCAGGGTCTCTTCATGAAAAACGTGGCATTATGTCCCTAGTTTCACCTTCAATTGGCCTTACACCAATTGAAGCTACACAACTCTACTTATGGCTGCCCAAACCTACTGGACTCAAAGTCCAAAATTTCCAGTACAAAGAGCACTTTTTCCTTTGAGCATTTCAACTCCAAAACCAACCGCAATCTAAGGTCAAACTATACCAAATGGTTATTAATTGACCTTAATATCATCAATTTAACAATGATTTAACAAATCCCCAATTTATCACAAACCCTAACTATCACAATCCATAATTCCATCCAATACATATAAATTAACTTATCTATCATGTTTATTACTTCACCACAATTAAAATCAATGTTTAATTTCAACAAAGAATGTCAAATTCGCCATGTACCTAGGCTAGATGAAATTCATGTGTACTCCTACATGTATATTTTATTTCCTTTTTCATCAATTTCTAACTCAAATCAATGTTCTAACAAAAAATAGAGAGAGAAGGGAGTGTGTATTGGCACTAGCCTCTCTTGCCCCAATTGAGACTTTGCCTAAACTTCACTTTCTTTCACTTTTTTGGCTGCCAAACACTTCTCCAAGGTGCACAAGCAAGTTTTTATGAAGTAATCTAGGGATTTTATAATGCTTTTACATGAGAATTCAAGCTTAAAAATTGAAGAACAATGGAGGAAGGGAGGAGCTTGAGTTTCGACTGGTGTGGGAATGGGAAGAAGATGATGGATTTTTAATTCTTTTAATTAGTTTTTGTCTCCTTTTATATGTGGTTGTCTAAGTTTAATTGGTTGGAAATTTTAATTACCTCATTTTTACATAATACTTATGTCATAATTAGATTTTAATTTCATTTTGTTATATTTTCTTTTTCTTCTTTCTTTTACTCATTTCTAATTAATTTTTTATCAATATTTATTCATATTTTATTACATATTTCTCACTTACTTAAATGGACATGTTGGTCAAAAATCAACTCTGAGGATGAAATGACCAAAATGCCCTTCGTTTTGTTCACCGAGTTATAATTATCTGTACCGATTGACATAAATTTTCTTGTAGTTTCTTGGCATTTTATTGTCATCTAAACCACAGTAATCCTTCACTTAAGTCTCAAATAATTATTTCACAGGTTTTCCCACGAGTCTAGGGTTGGTAACTTTCTTCACAGTCGCTTCCCATTAGGGTTACCCATCGCCGGAGCTTCAGCTCATTTAACCTCTTTGCATTTCATTTCCTCAATTCTTCTTAATTTTTCTTAGTCATTATTTAGGTTATTTATGACTCCTCACTCTAGTTTAAATATAGTTTCAGACATTTTAGCTGTTCGGATAGACATTAGTCACTAGAATAGTAGAATGTTCAGACTACCTAAAGTGAGGGCATTACAGCTCTTCCCCTCTAACAAAAATTTTGTAAAACCCCTCACCCGACTACAGTGTAGCCAAGCGAGTCGTGCTACAATCGGTGCCGGAGTACCCTAACTTATCTTACTTTATTTCATTAAAAATTTTATTCTCGTTATATTTAATATCGATTATTTTTTGATGGAGAAACTAATGGAGTTTCCTCTATTTTATTATCGTTTGACGTGTTTTACTATTCACCTATTTGAAAATTTCAATAATATTTTAAAATAAAAATCTCATCCATACTAATCATAATCATCTGATCAGTTTAAATATTCTCTATATAATTAATTTCACATTCATTTCCATACTTTATCATTCATGCTCATCATATTTATCTCACATTCAATTCTTGTAATTCACATACTCAATTCATATGTAAACATTCTCAAATTATATAAGCAAAATTTTCAAATTTCCTTAATTTACATAATTTATAAAATAATTACATAATTTCATAATTTACATGATCTACAAATTAATTACAGTTCCATAATCTATATTTCAACATACAATTCATAGTTTACATTACAAATAATAACTAATTATAATGTACAAAATACATAATATGATCTATATGGGCCCTATCTACATGCATTGCTGAGGAGGTGACAACCTTGAACACTCTGTAGATCAGAACTCCAAAATCTATGTTTAGTATTTGCTGGGCTTTAACTTCAGTATATGCGTGAGAAAACAAATCTATCGCGCTAAGCATTGCTGCTTAGTGGTGCAATAATATAACAAGGAAATAATACAACAAGTAAAAATAATTGTAGCATATTTTCTATACTCAAGAATTTTACTGGGTTCATATGAAATTTTTCATATAATATATCTTTCATCATTTATGTTGCTCTCTAGAATCACTTCTTTTATAAGTTTACAATAATCATTTATATCATGTACGAATAAATATAAAATTTATACTTATACTTATATTCTTATGAAAGTCACATTTATAATGTTATTTAAGTTATAATTCTTCTACTAGTCCTTTTATCACTTCCTTGATACTTTCTAAGTTGTTTACAATCATTTCGTAATATTTAAAATTTTTAGAACTAGTTTAATTTACTTCAGATCATTTTAAGGAACAAATTTTTGGAGCTAATCTAATTTATTTCAGAACTTCTTCTTATTTATTTACTTTTTAGCATTTTTAATTGCTAATATTCATAACTTATTTTAATAAATTAGACTGCCCAAGTAACCTACGACAGGCTGACTAAACTGGATAATGGGTCGTTGGCATTGGACACCATGGTGCCTCAGGCCGTCTTACCATGAGACGCAAAACATCAACCACATAAGCAGTTAGTATGGCTAAAAAGCCATGATATCACATAATCAGGTATAAAAGCCATGAATACGGGCATAAAGCCATGAATATAGGCATAAAGCCTTTCACAGTACTGCTAAAACAATACCTTATTGGCATGCCAATCTATCCAATCTAACACACATGTCTAGACAATACAAGGGCACATAATATCATTAAATATTAATATGATCACAATTCACATCAATTATCCTTTTGTACCATTGTACTCAAAGTACTTTTCCTTTCTATGATAATGAGAACTAATGTCTCATTCATACATTAATATGATTCATTTATTTATTTATTATGTCATTCATATTGATTACAATTCAAAACAATGGTTCACATATACCATTGTATTCAAAACATTTTTCCTTTCTCATTTGTACATTCAAAAATCTACTTATGTAATTACAAATTTTATATTTCAAGTTGAATTACTAACATTTTATGAATTCTATTTGTGATGGGCATATAAGCCCTAACTATCTATTCACATCAATTAGGTGACTTACTTTTCATGTTTCAAGCAATCTATGAACATTTCATGGATTTCAAATTTATGGCCTTAATTTTCCTTTAACAATTTTGACTAGGATGCATAGTCCACATTTGTCATACAATTCTAAGCATTTAAGCTTAGAATTGGTTATAGGTCTTCTTTTTAGTTTGCTAATCATTTTGATTACTATTCACCTTACTAGTCAACCGAAATGTTGACTTTTTCATACTTAATGGATATGTTAATTCTAATTACACCAAGATCCCACATTTTGAGTTTTACATTTGCTAGTATTAATTGCCAATTGCAATTTAAAGTCCCCTAGATGCATTTCTAAATTTTCAGTTTTGATTACCTAATTTTACTGTTCTATTGAACAATTTTACAATGGAAACTGGGCTAAATTTTCTTCATCAAAGTTGTTTCTTATTGTGTCTTTTTTAATTAACTTTTTGAATCACTCCATTTAGAGCTTTGTAGCTCAAGTTATGGTCATTTTACCATAACTGGCCGGAGTGACCTGTAACCAGAATTTCTGAGCAATTTGGTTCTGCCAAATTTAGTGTCCTAACTTGGACTAGCAATTTGAATTGGTTAGGTTCAGAATTTGAGTTTATGTTCTTCATGAAAGTTGTAGGTCTATGTCTCATCTTTCTATTGGTAAAATTTCAGATCAATTAAACTTTTCTACACTGAGTTATGACCATTTGAACAAACACTGTTCATTTAGTCATTTTCTAGGAACAGCATGTTGGTCACCCAGATTAGGATAATTTTTAGGTCAACTTGGTTTGGTTTTCTGGGCAGGGTTTCTTCACCAAAGTTGTGCCATTATGTGTCTAGTTTCAAGTCCAATTAGTCTTGCACCAATTGAACCTACACAACTCAAGTTATAGGTATCCAAACATGCTGGACTCACATCCAGACTTGCAGGGCAATAAAGGTAGCACACCCAACCTCCATTCCCTTGGCACCATTCACTCAATTTTCTCATGTCACTCATTTCTGGACCTGAAATGGGCCTCCACCTTATTAATTTCTACATGTAACTTCATTAAATCAAAGCATGCTTAATCATTTTTCCTCTAAAATTTCCATCTCATGCAATATACATTTTACTAGAATGAATAGTGCACTCAGTGCACAATCAGCATGCAGAAACAGGGTGCAAAAATAATCACCATAATTTATAGAAACAAGATTTCAAAACCATATTTTCCAGAACTCAACCTTCATATGTCTATCTCAATCTCCAATTGGAATCACATCAAAATCAGATCAGAAATTACAGAACTAATTAAAAAGGTGCAACCTGTCTAGAATCCAGTACATGCAGGATAGTAGTAAGGAAATGCAAAAATATCACCCAGTAGCTACCATAATTAGCTCTTGGCCATAACTACAAGGTTTTAGAGCATTCAATAAGTATTTCAAGGACTTAAGAATCACATCATTTCGAGTTTTGTGGCTCTAGTTATGATTTATTGAAGGTGGCTGTCCTGTTGTAGGAAATCAGCAGAACAGAGTCCACATCTGAGCAATAAAATGTTTTATCCGCAAACCCTAACCTACCATTAGAATCAGGTCTAACATAAAACTACAAAGTTTTATAACATTCCTTAAGGTTTCTTTTGACATAAAAATCACCCTGATCTGAGATCCCTAACTCCAGTTATGAATTTTTAAAATTTACTGTTCACGCATATACTGTGCAGATTCCAGATTTTCACTCATCTACAAGTTCCTATGGCACCTAGTTATAGGATTTACTAATTTCTTCCATAAAACATAGAAGTAAACATAAGTTAAAGCACTAACCTTGGTTTAAGAGTTTGTCCCACTTGCAAAACTTCTTTCTTTCTTCTTCTAATTGCTACCTAAATATGGTTTAAGGTGTGAGGATGAGTTTTTGTGAAGCAAGCTTAGGATTTTATGGTGATTTATCAAGAAATTCCTATTGAGAAGTTTGATAAAAAATGGTGAGAGGAGAGAGGATGGGAGACAGCTGGTTGAAGAAGATGAGTAGCGGAATTCATTTTCTTTTTTAACTAATTTTATTTCTTTTTTTAATTGGGTTATAAAGTGTGTGTTACAATTTGATTGGTGGAGGACTTTTAATGAAACAATAATGATGTCATAATTTGTATTTTATTTCATTTTATTTTCTACTCATTTTCAATTAAATTTTTAACAATATTTATTCACATTTTATGTCATAATAATTATTTACTTAACTGGACAAGTCGGCCAAAAATCATCTTCGAAGATGAAATAACCAAAATGCCCTCTGTTTGGCTTATTGAGCCAAAATTATCTGTACCGATCGAAAAATTTTTCTAAGCCTTTCCTTGGCATTCTAATGCCATAGAAACCTCAATAACTCTTCTCTAGAGTCCCAAAAATTATTTCATGAATTTTTCCCTAGGTTTAGGGCTCCTAGCTGCGAAGACCGTAACTTCCCACTAGGTTACCCATCACTAGGGCCCCGGCTCATTTAACTTGGTTGTATTTTATTTCTAAAATTTTTCCTAAATTTTTCTTATCAATATTTGAGTTATTTATGATTTCTCACTTTAGTCTAAATATTTTTCCAGATGTTCTAGCTATCCAGACCGACACCGATCATGGAAACAGTAGAATGTACGTAATTGCTACAATGAGGGTGTTACAAATTTTTTCCTCAAAATTTACCTGATGCAAATAGTTGAGAGAACTATTGCCTCATCGTCTCTTCACTTTCCCAGGTTGCCTCTTCCGTATTGTGGTGCCTCCAAAGCAGTTTCACCAGTGGAATCTGCTTATTTCGCAGTTCTTTTACTTCATGAGCCAGGATCCTTATTTCAATTTCTTCCATTGATATGACATGTGAAGGGTCTGATCAATATCTTCTCAACATTGATATGTGAAACACATTATGGATATTGTCCAACTCTGGTGGTAAAGCTAGCCTATAGGCCACTGGACCCACACGTTTAATGACTTCATATGGGCCAATGAACCTAGAGCTTAACTTACCTTTTCTCCCAAACCTCAATACTTTCTTTCATGGCGACACCTTCAGAAATACTTTTTCACCCACTTCATACTCTATATCCTTGCTCTTCAAATCAGCATATAATTTTTGTCTGTTTGAGGCAGCTTTTAAGTTAGCTTTGATCAACTTCACCTTTTTCTTAGTTTATTTCACCAGGTCTAGTCCCATAAATTTATCTTCACCCACTTCAGTCTAACACAGGGTTGTTCTGCATTTTCTCCCATACAGTGCCTTATATGGAGCCATCTGAATGCTACTCTGGTAGCTCTTATTGTAAGTAAATTTTGCCAGTGGTAGGTGTCTATCCCAACTCCCTTCAAACTCTATGACACAACTCCTTAGCATATCCTCAAGCACCTGAATCACCCATTCCGACTGTCCATCCATTTGAGGATGAAAAGTTGTACTATAGTGGAGTTGTGTGCCCAAGGCTTCCTGCAACTTCTTCCAAAATCTAGATGTGAACCTCGAGTCTCTATTACATATAATGGAAATTGGGATTCCATGTAATCTAACTATCTCACTGATATATAACTCTGCTAGCTTCTCCAGTGAATAGTCAGTTTTGACTGGCAGAAAATATCCTGATTTGGTCAATCTATCTGCTATCACCCATACTGCACCATGTTTCTTTTGGGTGAGAGGTAGACCACTAACAAAAATCCATGGTGACCTGATCCCATTTCCATTCAGGTATGATTATAAGCTGTAACAAACTTGATGGAACTTGGTACTCTGCATTAACTTACTGACATGTCAAGCATCTTGTCACATAGTCAGCTATATCCCTCTTCATACCAAGCCACTAATAATGAGGCTTCAAATCATGGTACATTTTTATATTTCCTGGGTGCATAGCATAAATACTGTTATGTGCCTCTTTCAGAAAGCTTGTCTTCAATTTCCCATCATTTGGTACACACATTCTTTCTTTGTAGTACAAACACCCATCTTTTTTTAGTTCATATTCAATCTCTTTCCCCTCTGTGATTCTGCCCATAATAGTCATTAGTTTCTCATCCATCTTCTGTCCCTCCTGTATCTGCTGTAGCAAATTTGGCTTCAGTTGCAACTTCGCCAAAATAGCTCCATCTTGAGCTAAGGATAAGCGGGCATTCAAGGATCCCAAAGCTGCAATATACTTCCTGCTCTGAGCATCAGTAACCACATTTGCCTTCCCAGGATGATAATCTATCACATCATCATAGTCCTTCAGGAACTCAATTCATCGCCTCTGTCTAAGGTTGAGTTCCTTCTGGGTTGGCAAGTACTTCAGACTTTTATGGTTAGTGTTTATGTAGCACTTTTTACCATATAAGTAATGCCTCAATATCTTCAATGCAAAGATAATTGCTGCTAACTCCAAATCATGAGTAGGGTAGTTCTTTTCATGTGGTCTTAACTGTTTGGAAGCATAGGAGACCACTTTCCCTTCTTGCATCAAAACACACCCCAGCCCATTGTGAGAAGCATCATTGTAGACCATAAAGTCCTTTCCAGATACTGGTTGTGTTAACACTGGTGCCTCTATCAACATAGCCTTCAACTTCTCAGAATTGGCTTGACACTTATTATTCCAGTCAAATTTTGCATTCTTATGTAGCAACTTGGTCAATGGAGCAACTATCAGAGAAAATCCCTTCATAAACTTTCTATAATACCCAGCTAGCCCCAAGAAACTTCTGACTTCAGTTGTATTTCTGGGAGGCTTCCATTCCATTACAGCTTCAATCTTCTTGGGATCCACTCTAATCCCATCAGCCGATACTATGTGTCCAAGGAAAGCAATCTCATTCAACCAAAATTCACACTTGGACAGCTTAGCATATAGTTTCTTCTCTCTCAAGGTCTATTGAACAATCCTCAAATGCTCATCATGCTCCTCTTGGTTCTTGGAATACACCAGAATGTCATCATGTAACACCCTCATAATAGGCAGCATCGTACAATCTACTGTTCCAGTGACCGATGTCTATCTGGATAGTCAGGATATTCAAAACCATATTTAAGTCACCTAGAAAAGCTCTGAACAAAAATTAATAATCATTACTTGAAGGTTAAATAGAAATGAAGAAAATAAAGTATGATGGGTTAAATGAGCTAAGGCCACAGCGATGGGTGATCAAAACAGGAAGTGACTGCGAGGTCAGTCACTGCCCTATTTTTGAATGGGACCCTATGGCACCCCGGGCCTAAGAATTATTGCGAAGCTAAGGGTATTATGAAAACCATAGAAAAGAAGCAAGAACTAGCTCAAATAAATGGACTAGGGTTCCGGAAGTAATTAAATGTTACTAGAAAAATGGATCAGACCTGTAAGGGGCAATTTGGTCAATTCACCCTTAGAGGTGACTTTTGGCCTAAATGTCCAATAAAATGTAAGAAATTAAAATATTGAAAAAGAGATTCAAATTGAAGAGGTGAGTGGAAGAAAAGAAAACAAAAGAAAAGAAATTCAAAAATTAAAAGGGATTTATGACCTCATGCTTAGGGAAGCATGACATAATAAAGAACTTTTATTTAATTAAATTAAATTGGGATAATTACTAATTAAAAAGGAGATAAAAATTAAAACAAAACAAAAAAAAATGGTCTTCGCCTTCATTGTGGCCAACACTCTCTCTATCCATTTTTCTTCCATGGTTACATATTTCAAGCTCATAAACCTTGAATTCTTCCACAAATTTTCATGATTAATCATTAGAAAACCTCTAAATCACTTATGAATAGAAGATTAGGCATAAGAAATAGGCAGAAAATTGAAGGAAATTGAAGATTAGAAAAGCTTCAATTGAGGTAAGTACACTTCAAGCCATTCCACATGTATAATCCTTGAATTTAAGTTCAATTGTGGGAAATTGATATGAGAAATCATGAAAACATGCATGACACTTTAAGAGATAAATTTTGCCAGCTAAAGGGGATTTAGGTTTTGATGTGTTTTAAATGAATTGGACATGGATTCTTAGTAAAATGATATTGTATATAAGTTAGGGTAGTAAGCTTGCATGGAATTGTATGAATTTAGAAGATGGAAAATTTAGGGTTTATGGAAATTGGAGGAAAATTTGGGAATTTAATGAATTGATGCAATTTGACCTAATGGAAGCTAAAATTGGTCAATTGGTGTAATTTAGAGTGTGATTGAATGATTGAATTGGGAATTGAATTGTGAAAGTATAATGTCCAATTCTGGACAGCTTTACCATTGTCCATTCAAATGGCCCTAACTGGAATTTGGTTCCTCTAATTGGTGTGAGGCCAATTAGAGATGAAAATTAAGACCCAATGCTACAATTTTCATGTAGAAACCCAACCCTAAAATTGACCTTAAGTTGGTGAAAATTTAGGTTAAATCCGGATCACACACCCTGCCACTGTACAAAACTGATCATATGAACAGTACATATACAAATGGTCATAACTTGGTGTAGACAGGTCCAAATAACCTGCTTTTTATACCATTGGAAAGCTATGACATAGTAGAACAACTTTCATGAAGAACACAATACCAAATTCTGACCATAACCAAATCAATTTGCCACCCAAATTTGGGTCACCAAATCTGCCAGAACCTAAAAATTGCCCAGAAATCTAGACTTTAGTCAATCCAACCAGTTATGGTTAAATGGCTATAACTTGAGCTACAAAACTATAAATGGAGTGATTCAAAAAGGGAATTAAAGCTAGGACACTAAGGAACAACTTTGATGAAGGGAAGTTAGCCAAATTCCCACTGTAGAAGGTCCAATGGAACAGTAGAAATAAGTGACCCAAAACTGAAATTTTGAAATTTCATGTAGGGAGTTTGGAATTCCAATTGGCAATCAATGCCAATATAATTGTAACCCAAAATGTGGTATGTGGGTGCAATTAGAACTAGTATACCCCTTAAGTATGAAAAAGCCAACATTTTGACTTGAATAGTAAAGTGAATAGTAATCACAAATACAATAATTGCAAAGAACTGAAAAAATTATAAATTTTAGTGGATAAATTAAGTGTACAAAATTTAATTTTTGAATTTATTAGTTAGAAGTAAATTGAATAGATATTAAAACACTTTAATTATGTGTTTCAGTGGGAAAGAAGCCTCCAAGGAAGGAGGAGGAATTGAACTAAGTCAAGCTTAGATAAGAGGTTTGTGCACAACTAGCTTATTTTTATGTTTTAAATTTATAATGAGTTTTGAATGAACTTGATAATTGTATTTTCTCTTGTGTACAAGAACTTTAATTCGTTGAATGGCTTTGTATGATTTAAATATGTTTCCTTATATGCATTTAAGAATTTATTGCATGGTTTTGATAATTATAAATTGTGAATTGTACACTTGATGTATTGACAACCTTGTGCATGAGTTTGCAATTATTAAAAATGTTTATGGATTTGTAAAGATGCTTATGAGTAAAAATTGTTTGAAATATGTTTTGAAATCACAGTCGGCATGGTAATGTGATTGAATTCCTCATTGGCTTGTCTAATGGGATGAATTGAATTCTCTCTCTGGCTGAAGTGTTGAAGTGTGTGCCAGTTGAGGAAGAATTAAATGAGTACTCATATTTGCTACGTAACACCCTCACTATAGCCATTTCGTACATTATACTGTTCCGATGACTAGTATCGATCCAGACAGCTAGAACGTTTGGAAAAATATTTAGACTAAAGTGAGGAGCCATAATTAACTCAAATAATAATAAGAAAAATTTAGGAAAAATTTTAGAAATAAAATACAACCAAGTTAAATGAGCCGGTGCCCTAGCAATGGGTAACCTAGTGGAAAGTTGCGGTCTTCGCAGCTAGGAGCCCTAAACCCAAGAGAAAATTCATAAAATAATTTTTAGGACTCCAGAGAAGAGTCATTGAGGTTTTGATGACATTAGAATGCTAAGAAAATGCATAGAAAATTTTTAGATCGGTACAGACAATTTTAGTTCTTTAAGCAAAACGAAGGGCATTTTGGTTATTTCGCCTTTAGAGATGATTTTTGACCGACTTGTCCAATTAAGTAAATAATTATTATAACATAATATATGAATAAATATTGCTAGAAACTAAATTAAAAATGAGTGGAAAAGAAAAGAAAAGGAAATGAAATAAAAATAACATTTATAACATCATGCACATGTAAAGATGATGCAATAAAAGCTTGCTAACCAATTACCATATGACACACACATTTTAAAGAGATAAAATGGGATTAAAAGAAACAAACTTTGGTCTTCTTCTTCCACTTTAATCTCATGGTCGAACCACTTCTTGAAATTTTCCTCCACTGATGTTTCTTTAAGCTTCATTTTCCCATCAAAATCTTCCATATTTTCCCAACCTTCAAACACAAAAACTTGATATCTAACCTAGCTAAAGTGACTAGAGGCAAAAAGAAGAGGAGTTGAAGAATTAGAAGACATAGAATCTTGCTATTTGAAGTTAGTGCTTATTTTCATATCTCTCACTCTTTATTACATATTAGAGGTTTAAATTGAGTAAGAAATTGTAAGGAATTGAAATAAAATACATAAGTATGAACACCAAGAAAATCGGCAGCCATGGGAGAAGGATGAGATTTGTTGATTTGTATGAATTGAATTGTTTAGAAGTGGTTTGTGATGAGAAAACTTGAGTTAGATGTTGAATTATGTGTGTTGGATGTGTTAGATGGCATGGATAGCATGAAATGGACACTTTGGAAATTAGGGTTTGTGAAAAATTAGAGTTTTGCTTATGTAATAGTATATTAACATTGTAATGATCAATTAGTGACCATTTGAATGTGTGTGAGGAGGAATTGAAGTGAGTAAGGATAATGGAGTTGAGTTTAGGTAGGCTGCCCTTGGTGACCTACAGGACTGGGTGTGAGTCCAGTAGGTTTGGGCAGCTATAAATGGAGTTTTATAGGTTCAATTGGTACAAGGCCAATTGGACATGAAACTAAACACATAATGGCACAACTTTGGTGAAGAAACCCTGCCCAGAAAACCAAACCAAGTTGACCTAAAAATTGCCCTAATCCGGGTGACTTCCATTCTGCCTGGGCAAAATGACCAAATGAACAGTATTTATTCATTTGGTCATCACTCAGTGTAGAAAGATCCAATTGACCTGAAATGTTACCAGCAGATATCTGAGACATAGACCTACAACTTTCATGAAGAAACCAAACCCAAATTTTGATCATAACATGTTTAAAAATTGACCTACAGTCAGCGTACAAAACATTGTAGATTTGGTTCTGTCCAGAAAATCTAGAAAATTTTGCAATCCGGCCAGTTATGGTGTTTAGGCCATAACTTGAGCTAAAAAAACTCCAAATGGAGTGATTCCAAAAAAAGAAATGTAACTAGATATAATAAGAAACAACTTTCATGAAGATAATTTTGCTAAATTCCTACTGTACAAATGACAAATGGAGAAATTATTAAGAAATTGTTGTTAATTGATGTGAGAATTGGAATTGTGATTTGAACAAATATTGGAAGTGTTTTCTATAGGTTCCGAATAACTGTTTTCTCCATTTTTAGTCGGCACTTTGCCGGATTTTCTATAAAATTTTTGGAGCTGCAAATTAATTTATAATTTCAATAAATGAGCTAAATGAGATCAATTTCATAAATTTCACTTAATAACTATAATAAATAAATTAAGAACTGATAAATATCAATGAGATAAGTTATGGTGTTCCGGTACACTGTGTGGTATATCTTGCTTGGCTACACTGTAGAAGGGTAAGGGGTGTCACATTTAGTGGTATCAGAGCATGGTTTAGGCGTTTCTGGGTCTAGATCGAGTCCATACCATGCATTGCATTTGTAAGAGTCGAGGTGACACTAATGCAGATCTATTTATCTTTCTTATTTTGATTAGGATATGGACCCCATGTCACAGAGAGCACTAGATGATGAAGTGGAGAGTCGTGCTCCATCTGCAGCTGAGACTAGGGGCCAGGGAGAACCTGTTCCACCGGCACCAGCAGTGCCTGCATAGCCTCCACGGGCTATATTTCAACAAATGGCTGAATTTTTCAGACAGATGGTTGGGGTTATGCCACCACCACCACCTCCATAACAGAAATCCCATCTAGAAAAACTGAGAAAATTTGGGGCTGTGGACTTCATTGGTAAGAAAGAAGATGACTCGGTAGCGGCTAAGAATTGGCTAGACCGCACCATAAGGGTATTGAAGCAACTGCATTGCACCCTAGAGCAAAACTTGGAGGTTGTTGTGTCCCTACTTCAAGATGATGTCTATCAGTGGTGGGACACCGTACCTAGTGAAGTCCGGCCAAAGTTGATAACTTGGGATTTCTTCCTTGCTGAATTTAAGAAGAAGTATGTAGGAAGTGTGTACCTAGAAAACAAGAGGAAAGAATTCATTAACCTGAGGCAGAGACAGCTATCAATAGCGGAGTATGAGAAGGAGTTTATCAGACTAAGAGATTACGGAAGAGAGATAGTCCCCACAGAAGTAGAGAGGTGCAGAAGGTTTGAAGAGGGGCTAAATGGCAACTTTAAAACAATGATCACTACCTTGGGGATTACGGACTTCGCAAAATTAGTTGAAGTCGCACTGAAAGTGGAAAGAGTCAATGTAAGTGAACAGAATAGGAAAGATAGGCAGCGTAAGGGGGAATTTGGACCAAGATAGTAAATTATACCGACTGATAGTAAGAAGCTTAAGGGTTCTGGTTCATAAGATCAGATACAGGGCCAGAGAGGCCAGATTGGGATATCTATAGCTAGCTCCCTGGGCACAATAATAGGGGGATCAGAGCCAGTGCCTGAATGTATGCACTATGGTAGGAGACACAGAGGGGAGTGTCGACTGTTAACTAGAGAGTGTTTCAAGTGTGGGGCTACGGATCATTTCATAAGAGATTGCCCTTAGAGGAGTGGTTCAATAGCTCCAGTACAAGTTGATAGACCCACCCCTACATTTCAAAGGGGTAAAAGATTGGGTAGAGCAGAAATGACTGACATTTCACAGAAGATTATTTCTGAGACAGTTGAAATGCCCGAAGTCAGGGTGGCACCACAGGTATATGCTATGGAAGCTTAGGAGGAGCCAAACCCAGACACTGATGAGGCGATACAACGAAGTGAAGAAACAAGGAGGTAGCAACTCCACGATTACTTAAGTCAGGTAAATTTCGAGGGGAAGAGTTGTAACACCCTCATTATAGCCATTTTGTACATTTTACTGTTCCGGTGACTAGTGTCGATTCGGACAGCTAGAACGTCTGGAAAAATATTTAGACTAAAGTGAGGAGCCATAATTAACTCAAATAATAAAAAGAAAAATTTGGGAAAAATTTTAAAAATAAAATACAACCAAGTTTAATGAGCCGGTGCCCTAGCGATGGGTAACCTAGTGGGAAATTGCGGTCTTCGCAGCTAGGAGCCCTAAACCCAAGAGAAAATTCATAAAATAATTTTTAGGACTCCAGAGAAGAGTAATTGAGGTTTCGATGACATTAGAATGCTAAGAAAATGGTTAGAAAAATTTTTAGATCGTTATAGACAATTTTAGTTAGTTAAGAAAAATGAAGGGCATTTTGGTCATTTTGCCTTCAGAAATATTTTTAACCGACTTGTCCAATTAAGTAAAAAATTATTATGAAATAAAATATGAATAAATATTGCTAGAAATTAAATTGAAAATGAGTAGAAAAGAAAAGAAAAGGAAATAAAATAAAAATAACATTTATGACATCATGCACATGTAAAGATGATGCAATAAAAGCTTACTAACCAATTACCATATGACACACACATTTAAAGAGATAAAATGGGATTAAAAGAGAAAAATTTTGGTATTCTTCTTCCACTTTCATCTCATGGCTGAACCACTTCCTGAAAATTTCCTCCATTAATGTTTCTTTAAGCTTCATTTTCCCATCAAAATCTTCCATATTTTCCCAACCTCCAAACACAAAAACTTGATATCTAACCTAGCTAAAGTGACTAGAGGCAAAAAGAAGAGGAGGAGTTGAAGAATTAGAAGACTTAGAATCTTGCTATTTGAAGTTAGTGCTTATTTTCATATCTCTCACTCTTTATTACATATTAGAGGTTTAAATTGAGTAAGAAATTGTAAGGAATTGAAATAAAATACATGAGTATGAACACCAAGAAAATCTGCAGCCATGGGAGAAGGATGAGATTTGTTGATTTATATGAATTGAATTGTTTAGAAGTGGTTTGTGATGAGAAAACTTGAGTTAGATGTTGAATTATGTGTGTTGGATGTGTTAGATGGCATGGATAGCATGAAATGGGCACTTTGGAAATTAGGATTTGTGAAAAATTAGAGTTTTGCTTATGCAATGGTATGTTAACATTGTAATGATCAATTAGTGACCATTTGATTTTGTGTGAGAAGGAATTGAAGTGAGTAAGGATAATGGAGTTGAGTTTAGGTAGGTTGCCCTTGGTGACCTACAGGACTAGGTGTGAGTCCAGCAGGTTTGGGCAGCTATAAATGGAGTTATATAGGTTCAATTGGTGCAATGCCAATTGCACATGAAACTAGACACATAATGGCACAACTTTGGTGAAGAAAACCTGCCCAGAAAACCAAACCAAATTGACTTTAAAATTACCCTAATTTGGGTGACTTGCATTCTGCATGGGCAAAATGACCAAATAAATAGTATTTATTCATTTAGTCATAACTCAGTGTAGAAAGATCCAATTGACTTGAAATTTTACCAGCAGATAGCTGAGACATAGGCTTACAACTTTCATGAAGAAACCAAACCCAAATTTTGATCATAACATGTTCAAAAATTGACCTGTAGTCAGTGTACAAAACACTATAGATTTGGTTCTATCCAGAAAATCTGGAAAATTTGCAATTCGGCCAGTTATGTTGTTTAGGCCATAACTTGAGCTACAAACTTCAAATGGAGTGATTAAAAAAAAAAAGAAATGTAACTAGACATGTCACACCCTACCCCTCTGTAAGGCATAACATGATCCCGTAGTATACCTAATGAATTACCAACTCCGTCTACTGATAACCCATTAAATACACTACAAGGGATTTTAAAAACTTTTCTTACTTCTTTTACAGTGGTGAGCACTATTTACAGGTGTTAAAAACCTTTTTGAACTGAAGTGATAGAACTAATACATTTGAATTATTTGGAATTTCTGTAAAAATTTTAGCAGAGTGCCATCTGTATTTTGGATAAAATAGTCCTTCAGAAAACCTATAAAAAGCACTTCAATATTTTTCCAAATCTCAACTCCAATATATTTCTCAACACAACATATTTATCAACTCAAATCCACAGTGATTTTTCAAAGATTGTGATACAAGAAATATAATACAATTTTTACCAACCAAAATAACTCATAATTATTTTACAACTTCAAGGTACAATTTGAATTTACAACTGCTCAAAACCAAAACAATATGTACATACAGTGGTCATACATTACAGTACAAAATGCAAAATGTGGTATACTCATTATACCCGAAAATCTCTCGCTGGAGGTACTAGCAGCCTAGTCTGCTGCCCTGTCTGTCTGTCTACCTGCGACAGCAATAAAAAGTTATCGCTGAGACAATGTCTCAGTGGTGCACAACATTAACCAAATACAACTTAAATCACAGTTCATAAATCATTTAAATGATGGATATGTAAAATCATAGTTAAATTCAAGACAATGAGTGTCAGAAGGAATTTAACACAATATCACAATAAATCTCAGAGATCAAAACATATTTAACTTCAAAAGAAACAGTGAATGTCAATAAGGATTTAATTCCATTTCACAATCTCATAATACAAATCAATAAATCACACACAGCTTAATCATGTTCAAAAGTTCAATTCGTCCCAAAAGCCGATGGCTAATGAGGTATTTAATTCGTCCCAAAAGTCAATGACTAATGAGGAATAACATAGCTAGCGAGCAAAAATATGAGTACTCTTCCAATTCGTCCTCAACAGGCACACACCTCAACACTTCAGCCAGAGAGGGAATTCAATTCATCCCACTAGACAAGCTAGTGAGGAATACAATCAATATACATGATAGCTATGGTTTCAAACAATTTCCAATACTTTTCAATCAATAAGTATCCATCAATATCATTCAAACAATTTCTCACAATTTCAAACCATTTACAGTGCTTTTCAAGCAATAAATATCCATTCAAACACATTTCCATAATTTAAAACAATAATGTACAAATAGTCATAATTTATTTCAATTGAAAATAATTCAAAAGAAATAGTTGTTGTGCACAAACCTCTGATAATTGTCTCCTGGTCTGGACTCAGTGTTTTCTTTCCTTTCTCTGAGTCTTTACTAACTGAGAAACACAATTTGAAGTGTTTCAGTACTAAATTAAACTGCCTCTATCGATAATGTTTGACAAATAATTCACTGAAAGCTATTATTTGCTTAATCATCTAATATACCGACCCTCGATGTGTTCTAGGTAAATTAGGTTTTAGTGTCACTAATATGTCACATTCGATAGTGTTTTAGGGTTGGTACACGTTACCAATTTCATTTCCTTGTTTAGTGCATTTTATTGCAAATTGTTGTATTCCGGTATACTAGTTTGACCTAGCCGGACGACCTAGTTCCCTCGGTTTTCAGTTTTTGGTCAAAACTACAAACTTGTAGATCTATGTCTTATGGAACGCGGGGCAAAATTTTAGGTCATTCTGAGTTGTGTAGACCAAGTTATGGTCATTTTACTATTGCTGGTCAAATGGCATCAAATTAGGTCATTTTAGGTCAATTTGGTCAACTTTGGTTCGGCCAGTTTTTGGACCCGAACTTGTGCAAGCTGTTTGACTTGCTTATGGTCATTTTTGGGCTTTGGTATCTTCATAAGACTTGTAGGTATGGGTCTTAACTATTCATGGTTAAAATTTCAGGTAAATTGGACCAGTTTTGAGTGAGTTATGGCCTAAACACTAACTACTGTCCAAATGGTCAATTTTTAGGTTTCACTTGCACTTAATCCGAATTGGTCATTTTTTTTATGCTATGCCACCTTACAAGCAGAATTTTGGTATGCTTTCTCAATGAAAGTTGGCACATTTTGTGCCTAGTTTCACCTTCAATTAGTCTCATACCAATTGGAGTTACACATTTAAAGTTATGGGCTAAAATGTAGGCTGTCCTCAATTACATTTGCACAAACATGTATCAATTACACATTTACCTTACTCTAAGTCCATCTCTCTTACCCATTCTGTTTTGGTACATTACCAAAACCATATACCACCTTAACTTAAAGTCATTTTGGCATATTACAAACATCCTTAACACACCAAATAAAACTCTAATTTACAAAGTCCAATTATAACCACATATACACATAAACACTACTCATTATCACATACACTTTACACCACTAATTTATATACATATCCATCAATCCTCAATGTCATAATTCTGCCAATATCTTCATGAATTCATGCATTCATCAAAGAGTCCCAAGGCTGCCGAATTGTTCCACAATGCCAAAGTGTCCTACAATTCATCAATTTCCATTCCAAGTGCACAATCACCATATACATGTGGAATAATTTACTAGGACATTAAATCACCCTAATCCACATAATTTCTCATCAAATATATGTATGAATATTTCATTAAACATACAACTCCATGGCTGTCCAAAATTAATATATCAAGAACTCCTCAAAACTTAAAATTTCCTTCACAAAGCAAACACCCATAACATGTATACAAACTTTAACAAAGCAATATTCAAAAATACAAACTTACCTTTGGTTGGGACTTGCTAAACCTTCACTAAACCTCTTGATATTGGTATCTACTTCTTCCTTGTGAAGTGGGGATAAAACTTAATGAAGAAACTTAGGTGATTAGAAGTGAAATGAGGGAATGGATCAAGCTCATGCAAAATGGCTATGCAGTTTTCCCTAGCTTTCCATTTCGGCAAGGTTGAGAAAATGAAGGAGATGATGCTTGAGTGGGAGTAATCTGCCCACTTATGCTTATTTTTAATCCATATTAAAATCCTTAGTGGCCCACTTACTTAATTTAAATCATATAATAAGTTTAATTTCCACTTATTCCACATTAAACTCTTAATTTTTGTTATTTACTTTAAGTACCACCAAATTAATTTTTCATTTTATTTTCTAAGTGTAATATTATTTATTTTTTTATGGAAATTTAGGTCAAAAGACAATTCGGGATGTCAAATGACCATAATGCCCCTGTTCGGGTTACATTCCCGATTTTTCGGTAACACCGGGTTTTGTCTGTTTTTCGATTTCTCACTTTTCTTTGTACTAATTATTTAATTTTTCTTTGATATTTCTAATGATATTTCTACTTCAATAATTATTTATTGGAGTCCTAAAAATATTTTTCAGGGTTCCCCGCAGTCCAGGGCTAGTCAATGGTCCACGCCATAACTTCCCGGTGCGGTCACTCATCGCTAGGGTTCTCGACTCGCTTAACTTGGCTACATTTCTTTGCTATTATTTTTCCTTTGTTTTTCTTGTATTTTATTTTCTTGTTTTTCATTATTTTATGTTTCCTCACTCATAACGAAGTGTAGTTCTAGGCATCCTAGCTGTCCGGGCAACACTGGTCACCGGAACAGTAGAACGCACTACCGAACATAGGGGTGTTACAATTCTCCCCCCCTTAAATAAATTTCATCTCGAAATTTTACCTGGCATTAGTCTCTAAACAGTTGTGGGTGCTGTCTCCTCATATCCTCTTCACGTTCCCAAGTAGCTTCCTGGCCTGAATGATGGTTCCATAGCACTTTAACCAGGTGTATCTGTTTGTTCCTCAGCTGCTTCACCTCATATGCCAGAATTTTTATGGGTTCTTCATCATATGAGAGGTCTGGATTTACCTCAATCTCTTCAACTGACAGTACATGAGATGGGTCAGATCTGTACCTCCTTAACATGGACACATGGAAGACACTGTGTATCCTTGCTAGCTCTGGAGGTAATGCCAACCGATATGCCAAAGGACCCACTCTTTCCAGAACCTCATATGGTCCAATGAAACGAGGACTCAGTTTCCCCTTTCTGCCAAATCTCATAATCCTCTTCCAAGGAGAAACTTTGAGGAATACCTTATCACCCATTGCATATTCAATATCTCTTCTTTTCAGATCAACATAGGACTTCTGACGATCTGATGCAGCCTTGAGTCTATCTCTAATCAATCTGATCTTTTCCTCTGTCTGCTGAATAATTTCTAGCCCAATCATTTTCCTTTCACCTACTTCATCCCAACATAAGGGAGTTCTGCACTTCCTGCCATACAATGCTTCATATGGAGGCATCCCAATGCTTGATTGGTAGCTGTTGTTATAAGCAAACTCAATCAAAGGCAAGTGTGTATCCCAACTACCTTCAAATTCAATCACACAAGCCCGTAGCATATCCTCCAATATCTGAATAACCCTCTCGGTGATCGCCATCCGTCATGGGTGGAATGTCTTTGTCAAGTTCAATCTAGATCCAAGGGCTCTCTAAAGACTACCCCAGAATCTAGAATTGAACCTAGGATCTCGGACACAATTGATTCTCGCACTCCATGCAATTTTACAATCTCATATATGTACAATCCGCCAATCTTTCCGTGCTATAGTCCATTCGAATCGCAAAAAGTGAGCGGACTTGGTCAATCATCAACTATAACCCATACTGCATCATGACTACTCTGTGTCCTTGGAAGTCCTGTAACAAAATCCATAGTTATTCGTTCCCATTTCCACTCTGGTACTGACAAAGGATGTAATAAACCAGCTGGAACTTGATGTTCTGCCTTTACTTGCTGACAAGTTAGGCATTTGGAAACAAACTCAGCTATATCCCTCTTCATGCCCATCCACCAGTAATGCTCTTTCAGCCCTCTGTACATTTTAGTTCCACCAGGGTGCATAGCAAATGGAGACTCATGTGCTTCCTTCATAATGATCTGTCTCAATTCCACATCACTAGGAACGCACATTCTGCCCTGATGTAGCAATAAACCATCATCTCTCACAGAGAATTCAGGTTTCTTGCCCTGCTGGACTTCTTTCCGTAGCTTCTGATATTTTTCATCACTCTGAGCAGCCATTTTGATCTGATCAATCAACACTGGCTGTATATGCCATGCAACTACTGTCTGTCCCTCATCATCATTCTCTAAACTGGCATGCTGTGCTTTCAATTCATATACCATGGACAAAGGAGAAACTCTGAGACTTGCCATAGTCTTGCGACTTAAGGCGTCAGCCACCACATTTGCTTTCCCTGGCTGATAGTCTATTAAGCAATCATAATCTTTGATGAGTTCTAACCATCTCCTCTGCCTCAAATTTAATTCCTTCTGGGTGCCTAAGTACTTCAAGCTCTTGTGATCCGTATAAATGTAGCATTTCTCCCCATTCAAATAGTGTCTCCAGATCTTCAGAGCAAAAACAATAGCTGCTAGCTCCAGATCATGTGTTGGGTAGTTCCTCTCATGCGGTTTCAGCTGGCGTGATGCATAAGCAATGACATTCCGATCTTGCATCAGTACACAGCCTAGCCCATTGTGAGAAGCATCACTATAAACTGTGTATTCTTTACCCGGAGTAGGTAAAGTGAGGACTGGAGCTTCAGTCAAACACCTCTTCAACTCATCAAAACTTTGCTGACATTTATCTGTCCACTGAAATTTCACATCTTTCCGAAGAAGCTTAGTCAGTGGAGAAGATAACATAGAAAATCCCTTCACAAACCGACGGTAATATCCAGCTAGACCCAGAAAACTGCGAATTTCTGTGATGTTCCTGGGCGGCTTCCAATTAAGGATAGCTTCTACCTTGCTGGAATCTACCTTGATCCCTTCAGCTGACACAACATGTCCCAAAAAGGAGATTTCTTTCAGCCAAAATTCACATTTCGACAATTTGGCGTATAGCTGTTTCTCCCTTAAAGTCTGTAGTACAATCCGCAGATGTCTGTCATGCTCCTCTGCATTCCTTGAATATATCAAAATGTCATCAATAAACACCACCACAAATTGATCAAGATATGGTCTGAAGATAGTGTTCATCAGATCCATAAAAGCAGCTGGAGCATTTGTTAACCCGAATGGCATTACTAGAAACTCATAGTGGCCATACCGAGTTCTGAAAGCAGTTTTTGGAATACTCTGCTCTTGCACCTTCAACTGATAATAACCAGATCGCAAATCAATTTTGGAGAATACAGCTGCACCCTTCAACTGATCAAACAGATCATCAATGCGAGGCAATGGATATCTGTTCTTTATTGTCACCTTATTCAACTGTCGGTAATCTATACATAAGCGGAGAGTACCATCCTTCTTCTTAACAAACAACACTGGTGCTCCCCAAGGTGACACACTAGGGCGGATGAGCAATTGTATCTTCAACTCCTTCAACTCTGCTGGTGCCATTCTGTATAGCATTATGGAGATTGGATCCACACTAGGTATAACATTAATTTCAAACTGCACTTCTCTTTCCGGAGGTAATCCTGGCAATTCATCAGGAAACACATCTGGAAAGTCATATACTGTAGGGATGTCCTTCAATGCTGGACTCCCCACTTGGGTGTCTACCACATGTGCCAAGTAGGCTTCACACCCTTTCTGATCATTTTTCTGGCTAGTGCAGCCGAAATGACGTTTGATGGCAATAACTGCCTCTCCCCATGTATTACCACATCATTGTACTGAGGAAGACCAAAAGTGACTGTCTTCAGCCTACAGTCAATCATGGCATGTTGCCTAGCTAACCAATCCATGCCCAAGATGATATCATAATCTCTGAAGGGCATTTCAATGAAATCAGACAGGAAAGTGTGTCCTTGGATCACCAAAGGACAATCTCTATACATTCTATTAACCCTGACCTCCTGTCCTAGCGGACTTGTTACTACCACCTCAAAGTCCATTTTTGTACATGGAATAGCAATGCAATCAATGATGCTAGCACTCACATAAGAATGGGTAGAACCCGGATCAAATAACACAAACACATTCTGATTAAAAGTTGAGAAGGTACTAGCCATAACATCAGATGTCTCGGCCTCTTCCCTCTGTCTCATTGCATACATTCTGATTGGAGCACTGTCTTGCTCTAATTGTTTCACTGTGCCTTGGCTGCCTGCTGGGCTACCTCTACCCCTGCCTCTACCTCTGCTGGGTGGTTGTGAACTTCTGGTGACAGGGCTCTGAACTGACCCTTCTGCAGTAGTAGGAGGTGGTCCAACTCTGCGACTACTGGTGCAGTCCTTGGCAAAGTGTCCTGTGCCTCCACAGTTATAACAGGCTCCAATAGCCTTGTAGCAGATCCCACCATGATTTCTTCCACATGTCTCACATTGGCGGGGAGGATAGGAACCTCTGGTACTCTGCTGACCAGATAGGGGAGGCTTCTGTCCTGAATATCTTCCCCTACCAGATTTCTTGCCACCTCTGCTGTGTCCCCCATAGTTCTTCCTCTTTCCAGTAGGACCACTGGAACTCTGTTCTACATATTTTCCCTCTTTCTTTGTCTTCTCTGATTTCTTTTTCTCAGGAGCAGCTTCAGACTCAATTCTTTCTAACTCTAGAGCTTGAGAATTAAGTTCAGAGAAGTTAATGTGTTTGAAGCTGACTACTTGTAATCTGATACTGGGCTTCAAGCCAGTTTCAAACCTCTTGCATCTCTCCCTGCTGGTAGAAAGTAAACTCAATGCATAATGGCTCAGACGGGAAAATTCTCTTTCACACTCAGCCACTGATCTGTTCCCTTGTTTCAGACTTAGGAATTCTTGTAACTTCTGGTCTACATAAGCATCAGGGACATATTTCTATCTGAATTCCCTGAGAAAGTCATTCCATGTTAGCACTACAGGTTCTACCACACTGTGGGGAATGGTTTTCCACCAGTCATAAGCATCCCCCTGTAGCAAAGATACTGAGTATTCAAATCTGAGCTCCTTCGTGCAATGCAATTTCTTGAATACCCTATCCATCCTCTCTAACCATTGTTCAGCTTCTAGAGGATCTACTGTCCCCTTAAACTCTGTAGCCCCATACTTCATCAATTTGTCATACTGCCTAGTAGGAGATTGTGGTTGTACTACTGGTGTCTGTATTGGGACTTGAGTAGGCACATTACCAGCCATTTGTTGGAATATTGCAGCCATCTGCTGAGCGAACTGAGTAGGAAACTGTGGTACTGCAGGGGCTGGTGCTGCTGAACCACTGACATTTTGTAGGCCTGGGGCATCCCCTTGCACCTCAGCCTCAATAGATTGATCGACTGAACGATCACCCTCTTCCATAGTCAATGCGAGGATTTTAGATCTCCTGAACAGATAACACAAGGAGATTTTCTTCCGTTAGTGCATATTTATAATGTAATGTACTGTATGTATCAAACAATGATGTTGAGAAGTTGTACTATGAAGAAAGAATATTCAAATAACAGGTGAAAATAGAATTTAAAAACTAGCTCTGATACCACTAAAACATGTCACACCCTACCCCTCTGTAAGGCATAACATGATCCCGTAGTATACCTAATGAATTACCAACTCCGTCTACTGATAACCCATTAAATACACTACAAGGGATTTTAAAAACTTTTCTTACTTCTTTTACAGTGGTGAGCACTATTTACAAGTGTTAAAAACCTTTTTGAACTGAAGTGATAGAACTAACACATTTGAATTATTTGGAATTTCTGTAAAAATTTTAGCAGAGTGCCATCTGTATTTTGGATAAAACAGTTCTTCAGAAAACCTGTAAAAAGCACTTCAATATTTTTCCAAATCTCAACTCCTATATATTTCTCAACACAACATATTTATCAACTCAAATCCACAGTGATTTTTCAAAGATTGCAATACAAGAAATATAATACAATTTTTACCAACCAAAATAACTCATAATTATTTTACAACTTCAAGGTACAATTTGAATTTACAACTGCTCAAAACCAAAAACAATATGTACATACAGTGGTCATACATTACAGTACAAAATGCAAAATGTGGTATACTCATTATACCCGAAAATCTCTCGCTGGAGGTACTAGCAGCCTAGTCTGCCGCCTGTCTGTCTGCCACTGCGGCGACAATAAAAGCTATCGCTGAGACAATGTCTCAGTGGTGCACAACATTAACCAAATACAACTTAAATCACAGTTCATAAATCATTTAAATGATGGATATGTAAAATCATAGTTAAATTCAAGACAATGAGTGTCAGAAGGAATTTAACACAATATCACAATAAATCTCAGAGATCAAAACATATTTAACTTCAAAAGAAACAGTGAATGTCAATAAGGATTTAATTCCATTTCACAATCTCATAATACAAATCAATAAATCACACACAGCTTAATCATGTTCAAAAGTTCAATTCGTCCCAAAAGCCGATGGCTAATGAGGTATTCAATTCGTCCCAAAAGTCAATGACTAATGAGGAATAACATAGATAGCTAGCAAAAATATGAGTACTCATCTAATTCGTCCTCAACAGGCACACACCTCAACACTTCAGCTAGAGAGGGAATTCAATTCGTCCCACTAGACAAGATAGCGAGGAATACAATCAATATACATGGTAGCTGTGGTTTCAAACAATTTCCAATATTTTTCAATCAATAAGTATCCATCAATATCATTCAAACAATTTCTCACAATTTCAAACCATTTACAGTTCTTTTCAAGCAATAAATATCCATTCAAACACATTTCCACAATTTAAAACAATAATGTACAAATAGTCATAATTTATTTCAATTGAAAACAATTCAAAAGAAATAGTTATTGTGCACAAACCTCTGATAATTGTCTCCTGGTCTGGACTCAGTGTTTCCTTTCCTTTCCCTGAGTCTTTACTAACTGAGAAACACAATTTGAAGTGTTTCAGTACTAAATTAAACTGTCTCTATCGATAATGTTTGACAAATAATTCAATGAAAGCTATTATTTGCTTAATCACCTAATATACCAACCCTCGATGCGTTCTAGGTAAATTAGGTTTTAGTGTCACTAATATGTCACATTCGATAGTGTTTTAGGGTTGGTACACGTTACCAATTTCATTTCCTTGTTTAGTGCATTTTATTGCAAATTGCTGTATTCCGGTATACTAGTTTGACCTAGCCGGACGACCAAGTTCCCTTGGTTTTCAGTTTTCGGTCAAAACTACAAACTTGTAGATCTATGTCTTATGGAACGCAGGGCAAAATTTTAGGTCATTCTGAGTTATGTAGACCAAGTTATGGTCATTTTACTATTGCTGGTCAAATGGCATCAAATTAGGTCATTTTAGGTCAATTTGGTCAACTTTGGTTCGGCCAGTTTTTGGACCCGAACTTGTGCAAGCTGTTTGACTTGCTTATGGTCATTTCTGGGCTTTGGTGTCTTCATAAGACTTGTAGGTATGGGTCTTAACTATTCATGGTTAAAATTTCAGGTCAATTGGACCTGTTTTGAGTGAGTTATGGCCTAAACACTAACTGCTGTCCAAATGGTCAGTTTTCAGGTTTCACTTGCACTTAATCCGAATTGGTCATTTTTTTATGCCACCTTGCAAGCAGAATTTTGGTGTGCTTTGTCAATGAAAGTTGGCACATTTTGTGCCTAGTTTCACCTCCAATTGGTCTCATACCAATTGGAGTTACACATTTAAAGTTATGGGCTAAAATGTAGGCTGTCCTTAATTACATTGCACAAACATGTATCAATTACACATTTACCTTACTCTAAGTCCATCTCTCTTACCCATTCTGTTTTGGTACATTACCAAAACCATATACCACCTTAACTTAAAGTCATTTTGGCAGATTACAAACATCCTTAACACACCAAATTAAACTCTAATTTACAAAGTCCAATTACAACCACATATACACATAAACACTACTCATTATCACATACACTTTACACCACTAATTTATATACATATCCATCAATCCTCAATGTCATAATTCTGCCAATATCTTCATGAATTCATGCATTCATCAAAGAGTCCCAAGGCAATTTTTATTTTACTTTCTAAGTGTAATATTATTTATCTTTTTATGGACATTTAGGTCAAAAGACAATTCGGGATGTCAAATGACCATAATGCCCCTGTTCGGGTTACATTCCCGATTTTTCGGTAACACCGGGTTTTGTCTGTTTTTCGATTTCTCACTTTTCTTTGTACTAATTATTTAATTTTTCTTTGATATTTCTAATGATATTTCTACTTCAATAATTATTTATTGGAGTCCTAAAAATATTTTCCAGGGTTCCCCGCAGTCCAGGGCTAGTCAATGGTCCACGCCGTAACTTCCCGGTGCGGTCACCCATCGCTAGGGTTCTCGACTCGCTTAACTTGGCTACATTTCTTTGCTATTATTTTTCCTTTGTTTTTCTTGTATTTTCTTTTCTTGTTTTTCATTATTTTATGTTTCCTCACTCATAACGAAGTGTAGTTCTGGGCATCCTAGCTGTCCGGGCAACACTGGTCACCGAAACAGTAGAACGCACTACCGAACATAGGGGTGTTACATGACACAATAAGGAACAACTTTCGTGAAGACAATTTTGCCAAATTCCTATTGTACAAATGACAAATGGAGAAATTATTACGAAATTGTTGTTAATTGATGTGAGAATTGGAATTGTGATTTGAACAAATATTGGAAGTGTTTTCTACAGGTTCCGAAAAACTGTTTTCTCCATTTTTAGCCGGCACTCTGCCGGATTTTCTATAAAATTTTTGAAGCTGCAAATTAATTTATAATTTCAATAAATGAGCTAAATGAGATCAATTTCATAAATTTCACTTAATAACTATAATAAATAAATTAAGAACTGATAAATATCAATCAGATAAGTTATGGTATTCCAGTATACTGTGTGGCATATCTTGCTCGGCTACACTATAGATGGGTAAGGGGTGTCACATGCTAGCTAGCCCGTGTATACCCCTTTAGCCTTTGGTTATTGGGAGAATTGGCTTTGTCATGGTGCACAACCCGACATTATTTTAGTGTCATACTCTAAGCTATGTGAATATTTCCATCATCCTTAAATTATGCATACTTTGATAAAATGTGATTGAAATAAATATTTGTTAGTGGTTGGAAAATGATAAATTGTTATATGGTTCAAGAAAAAAATAAATATTTCAATTGCCTTATTATGAATTTGATATATTGTTATTACTCGATCAAATGCTATATATCAAATAATTTGTGTGATTGAATTTATCGATTTTTGATTTTATGAATTTTGAAGAATTTAAATATTTTGAGCCTTCTTACTATGATTTGTCAAAGTATATTTTGTATTAAATTTTAATTTAATTATTATGCACCACTGAGTTCACCGCTCAGCGATAACTTTATATGCTGTCGCAGGTAAAAGAAAGGATATAACAGCTGAGTGAAGCCACTGGAAGCAGTGAATTGAAGTTATTTACAGGTATAGCTTAGGTATACTCTTGTATATTAAGTTTTGGTGTAATCATGTAATTATATGTATGTAACCACAGTCGAGCAGTTGTACAAAAACTCTTGTAATATTATTTTGGTACGTGATCAAATACAGATTATTACAATATTATCTGAAAATTTTATTTACCTGTATATGTTTGTGAAATAAATTTTATTACCCTAATGAATGCAGTACTTAAATTTCTTTCTAAATTTTGTAATTAATGAATTATTTCCTTTATGATGAGTTTTGTTGAAAATGAATTGAGTTGATTGCTGGAAATGATTTATCAATTATTGAGATTGGATTGAGAGATTTTTATAAATTGCTTTTGCACATAAATTGAAGAGCTGTTTTTACCCATTTTTAGCTGTAACCACGCGAATTTTTCTCAAAATTTTATAAAATGCCTAATTATTACTAAATAAATTTTATGATACATCCTTGAGTTGAAAACACTTAAGATAAATTTTTATCACCACGCTAAATTTTAAAAATGCATTTGTTTTATCAAAATCCCTTGTAGTTTATTTAATAGATTATCGATAGGTGAAGTTCGATAATTTATTAGGTATACTATGGGATCATGTCATACCTTATGGAGGGGTAGGGTGTGACATATCAATAAAAACCACTACAAACCGATCTAAGTATGGATGGAAGATACAGTTCATAAGGTCCATGAAAGCTGCTGGTGCATTTGTCAATCCAAACGGCATCACCAGAAATTCATAATGCTCATATCGGGTCTTGAATGCGGTTTTCGGCACATCTGCATCCTTTACCCTCAGCTGATGATACCATGATCTGAGATCAATCTTAGAAAATACACCTGCTCCCTTCAATTGATCAAACAGATCATTAATTCTGGGCAATGGGTACTTGTTCTTCATAGTTACTTTATTTAGCTACTAGTAGTCTATACACAGTCTCAATGTCCCATCCTTCTTTTTCACAAACAGTACCAGAGCTCCCCGTGGTGACACACTGAGGTATATAAACCCCTTATCCAGTAACTCCTGTAACTGGATTTTCAGTTCTTTCAATTTAGTAGGTGCCATCCTATAAGGAGCAATCAAGATTGGCGTTGTACTCGGCATTACCTCAATAGCAAATTCTACTTCCCTTTCTGGTGGCAAATCAGGCAATTCCTCAAGGAAGACATCAGTGAAGTCACATACAGTGGGAATATCATGGAGACTAAACCCAGCCTTTCTGGTATCAAAAACATTTGCTAGATAGGCTTCACAACCCTTCCTGATCAGTCTCCTTGCAGCTGTAGCTGAGATAACATTGGACAAGAAATTTTTCCTTTCACCCACAACTGTGATCTCTTCATATTGAGGAGTTTTCAAAGTGATTCTCTTCAATCTACAATCAATTATTGCCTAATGATGTGACAGCCAATCCATCCCAAGGATGATATCAAACTCATGGAAGGACAATTCAATAAGGTCTGCAGAGAACTCATACTCCTGAATCCTCAATGGGCAACCTCTATACACTTTATTTACCACCACATTGTGGCCTAGTGGATTAGTGACTAGGATATCTTGGTCACTTTCCTCTACTTGAATTCCTCATTCCATCGGCAACTTAATGCAAATGTAAGAATGAGTGGATCCTGGATCCACTAATGCATGCACAGGCATATCATAAAGTAGAAACGTGCCCCTGATGACATCTAGAGCACCCACTCCTCTTTTACCCTCATTGCATATGCCCTGGCTGGTGCCCTTGCCTCTAGCCTCTCAACTGTTTTTGATGTAGGCCTTTGTGAACTCCTGACTGCCTCTGTCTTATCATGCTTCCTACCCCTCTGAGCTGTAGGGGCAGGTCTATCTGCTTGTACTGGAGCAGCTACAACATTCCTCCATGGGCAATCTCTTATTTGATGCTCAGTAGACCCACACTAGAAACAACCTCCAGTTAGTCGCCAACATTCACCTCTGTGCCACTTATGGTAGTGTGGACAAGCTGTAGAAATTGCTAGGGCTGGTCCCCTAAACATTGTCCCTGGAGAATTGCCCATTGATGGTGTGGACTGGCCTCTCCTAGGTGTAAATTGGGATCTGGGTCTCTGTCACTAGCCCTGACCTTGTGTCTGGCTATGGCCCTGAGCCTGGGGGCCTTTGAACTTCTTACTAGGTGCAGAGGAGGAACTAGTCTGACCCAGACCTCTCTTTTGCTGCCTGTCTCTTCTACTTTGTTCATTTATTCTAACCCTCTCAACTTTCAGTGCAGCCTCAACCAACTGTGCAAAGTCTGTGATCCGCAAGGCTATGATAAGCAGCTTAATATTGTTGTTTAGCCCTTCTTCAAGCCTCCTACATCGATCTGCTTCTATAGGAACTATCTCTCTTCCATATCTGCTTAATTTGACAAATTCCCATTCATACTCTGCTATAGACAACTGTCTCTTCCTCAAACTGATAAATTTTCATCTTTTCTTCTCTAGATACACATTACTAATATATTTCTTTCTAAACTCCACAAGGAAGAAATCCCAAGTTATATGAATCGATTGCACCTCCCTTTATACTGTGTCCCACTACTAATAGGCATCCTCCTGTAGTAGGGACACAACACCCTCCAAATTCTGCTCTGGGGTGTAGTGGAGCTATTGAAGAACCCTTTATGCCTTTTCTAGCCAATGTTCAGCTGTTGCAGGGTCATCTTCCTTTTTACCCATAAAATCTACAGCCCTATATTTTCTTAATTTCTCCAAATGGGACTTTTGTGGTGGCTGCTGAGATTGTGGAATAGCCCCAATCATTTGCCTAAAGAACTCTATCATTTGTTGAAATAAAGCCTGTTGAGGCTATATAGGTACCTTTTGCACTGGTGGAGCAGGTTCCCCCATGCTTCCCTCTTCAGCCATAGGTGGAGCATGATTTTCCACCTCTTCCTCAATGGCTCTCTGCGATGCTGAATCCATATCCTAACCAAAAATAACAAAAAAAAAACAGATCTACATTAGTATCACCTCAACTCTTACTAATGCAATGCATGGTATACACTATATCTAGGTCCAGAAATGCCTAAACCGTGCTGTGATGCCATTAAATATAACACCTCTTACCCGTCTACAGTGTAGCCGAGCAAGGCATGTCACACTCGGTGCCGGAGCTCCTTAACTTATCTTATTACACTTCCTAGTAATCACATTTAATTTTATTAACTTAGCTTCAATTAATCAATCGGAGAAACTGACTGAATTTTCTATAATTTATTCACAATTTGACGATTTCCCACCTGTTTAAATTCTCAATAATAATCTCAATAATATAAATTTTTCACAATTTCAATACTTCATCTCAATATCACAAACTCACAAATTCATTCATTCCATATATAAATAAAATCATACTCACATTCATAAATCAAATACTCAATTTTTATTAATTTACATAATTTACAAATAACTACATGAGTTCATAATTTACATGATAAAATTAATGTCTAACTATAAAATACAAAATACACTGATATAACCTAGCGGTCCTACTAAAATGCACTATAGAGAATGGTGACACTAAACTCAGGTGCAGATCTGGACTCCGAAAAATCTCAGTCTATGGTCTACTGGGCACTCTCTCCTGATCTCCAGTACCTATGCATGGCAAAAAGCGACGCACTAAGCATAATGCTTAGTGGTGCAAATATAATATAAAGATAAATGAAATAATTAAAAATAAGAAAATCTTACTATTTTTCCACACAGAATTTGTTTTTGATAATTATTTATAAAATACTTAATTTAATGGTTTTTATATTCATTATTTATTAGTAAGTTATTAGGACTTACTCTTATGCCCAAGTAACCTATACAAGTTGACTGAACTGGATAAACGGGTAAACCTGCATTGGGTATCAGGTACCTCGGGCCATCACACCATCGGTCACATAGTGTCTACCAAGTATGCAATAGAATGGCTAAAAAGCCATAATATCAATCGGGCATAAAGCCGTGGATGTCAAGGAATAACAAAATGGCTAAAAGCTAAAAATCATGAAATGGCAATAAAAGTCATAAATCTCAAAATGGCACAGAGCCATAAGCAGTACTACACATTAGAACCCTATTAGTATGCCAATCTATCCAAACCAATCATGACTAGGCATACATGGGCATATTAGCAATTTAGTATTGATTCTTTGCATTTTATGTCTTTGTGGTTACTATATACAATACTATTCATACTAAATTTTGATTATTCCATAAATAAAGGTATACAAGTTTTAAATACATGATCATGCCACGTTTTGGGTTATAAAGTTGTTGGCATTAATTGCCAACCACGATTCAAGTCTTCCTAGAAGCACTTTAAAATTTTCAATTTTTGCAACCTAAGTTTACTGTTCCATTGGACCAATCTACAGTGGGATTTTTGTTAGTAGTATGCCCTACAGCATATCATTTAGTATGTATCTTGTACATATTTTTATTAATAAAAGGCATTTCCACTTTTCCATTTACATAATATATTTATGTGTAATAGAAAAGGTCCATTGATATTTTGTTAGAAATATTATTCTTAAGTTGTTAAGAATATAAGTGACAATATTTCTAGCACAAAGTATTATAAATAGGTTCACAATCGAGTATACTTCATAATAAGGACATGACTTATCCAGAAAGATTGTATTCATGTTTGTTCCCAAGTTATTTATATGAGATATAAATAAGATGGAATGGTGAGTCTCATGCCATATAACAAACATGACAGGCACTTATAAATGATAAGTAGGTCAACCAGGTGACACTTATGACAAGCACATGGAGTTTACTCTTGTCAATGTTTTGTCATAAATCATATCAGTGCATATAATCTTTAGACCTGAGATAGCACAGTTATCTTGTATATAGGTAGTTTGAGTTTGATACTGCTTTCATACTTGTAACATCCTCACTTTAGCTAGTCCGTACAGTCTACTGTTCCGGTGATCGGTGTCGGTTCGGACAGCTAGAATGTATGGAAAAATATTTAAACTAAAGTGAGGGACTATAATTAACTCAAATATTAATAAGAAAAATTTAGCAAAAATTTTAGAAATAAAATACAACCAAGTTAAATGAGCCGGTGCCCTAGCGATGGGTAACCTAGTGAGAAGTTGCGGTTCTCGCAACTAGGAGCCCTAGACCCGGGGGAAAAATTATAAAATAATTTTTGGGACTCCAGAGAAGGGTTATTGAGATTCTTATGGCATTAGAATGCCAAGAAAATACTTAGAAAAATTTTTCAATCGGTACAGACAATTTTGGCCCGTTAAGCCAAACGGAGGGCATTTTGGTCATTTCGCCTTCAGAGGTGATTTTTGGCCGACTTGTCCAGTTAAGTAAATAATTATTATGACATAAAATGTGAATAAATATTACTAAAAGTTGAATTGAAAATGAGTAGAAAAGAAAAGAAAAAAAAATGAATTAAATGGGAATTTATGACATCACATGATGTCATTAGTGTGCCTTCACCCACTCAAGTGTTGACACATGGCATAAATATGTTTAAAAAGACAAAATGGGCTGAAAAATGAGAGAAAGAAATCAGATTTCCATTTCCTCTTCTTCCTTGCCGTAAACCAATTTTCCCTAACCTCCATGGACAAGCTTTTTCAAGCTTGATTTTCCCTAGCTTCCACACCATAAAAGCCCTAGTTGTCTTCACAAAAAATTCACCCCACACCTTGAGGAAGCTTTGGGCAGCAAAATCTTGAAGAAAAATTAAAGTTTTGGTTGGCTTGGATTTGAGCTAAAAGAGGTTAGTGACCAAAACCTTAAATTTAAATTCAATTCCATGTTTAAGCATTATATTGGTGATTAAATGACAAAGAAACTTGATGAAAGACATTGGTATGCCATCCCTTATTTTTGGCAGCCATGGTTAGGGTTTGATGGTGTTGAGTTTAATGAAGTTAAAAGGGTATTGGGGCTGCCCACAATGTGTATTTGCTAAGTAGATTGAAGAAATAAAGTGAAAATGCAAGTTTGATAATGTTGAGTTAGGGTTTGGAGGGGGGAAAATGAGACTTTGATCTTGTGATGATAGAAGTAGGTTTTAATGGTCAATTAGTGACCATTTGGTTTGGTTTGAACCAGAAATGAAGTGAATTGGGTTGTGGGATTTGAGGTTGGAGTGGCTGCCTTGGGTGACCTGCAAGTGTGGCTGTGAGTCCAGCCTGTTTGGACAGCCATAACTTGAATTTTAGAGGTTCAATTGGTGTTTGGCCAATTGTACATAAAACTAGACACATAATGGCACAACTTTGATGAAGAAACCATTCCCAGAAAACCAAACCAACTTGACCAAAAGCTTGCCCTAATTCGGGTGACCTGCACTCTGCCTGGGCAAAATGACCAAATGAACAGTGTTTGGTCATTTGGCCATAACTCAATGTAGAAAGGTCTAATTGACCTGAAATTTTACCAGAAACAAGGTGACATATAGACCAACAACTTTCATGAAGAAACCTGACCCAAATTATGATCATAACCTAGTCACATTGCCAACCAAACTTGAGACACCAAATCTGGCAGAATCAGTTTTGCCCAGAATTTTGGAATCTGCCCAATCCGGCCAGTTATGGTGTTTAGGCCATAACTTGAGCTACAAAACTCCAAATGGAGTGATTCAAAAAAAGAAATTCATCTAGATAAAATAAGGAACAACTTTCATGTTGATCACTTTTCCAAAATACCACTGCAAAGGTGACTAATGGAACAGTAAAGTTAAAGCATGAAAACTGAAAATTTTGTCTAATTATCATTAAGCTTAGAGATGGTGTTGGCAACCAATACCAACAAGTTTAAAATGTAAAATGTGGTATGTTGATGATATTTAACCTAATTTACCTATTGTCAATGCAAAAGTCAATATTTTGGTTGACTAATGAAATGAATAGTAATCATTAAAATTTCAATTTCAAAGAATTACACAAATTAAAAGTGTTAAATGCCCTAGTAGTCCTAATGTGATTGGTTTGGATAGATTGACATGCCAATAGGGTTCTGTTAGCAGTACTGCATATGGCTTCATATCGTTCTGTATTTCATGGCATCCCATGCCATTCTGTAACATAATAGCCTTTGGCTATGATAGTGAGTTGTTATACTTGGGTTTAACCCCCGATAATTATTACAGCTTATTAGCTGTTCTGTTGCACACCGGGAGACACAATGTGACCGATGGTGTGATGGTCCGAGGTATTTAGTACCCTGTGCCAGTTTACCCGTTTATCTAGTTCAGTCAACTAGTATAGGTTACTTGGGCAGTGTTAATAAATCTTACTCAACTTTAATCGAATAATATTGCAATAAATATTTGAAATTTAGTCCACCCAAAAATGTAAACCTACATTCTGCATATTTTATTATATTTTATTTTATTCTATTTTATATTTTCACCACTAAGCAGAATTGCTTAGCGCGTCACTTTTGCCACGCGCAGGTACTGGAGATTTAGCTGGGGAGTCCAGCAGACTGCATACTGGGTGAGCCATCATATCTGCACTTAGAGTTCAGAGTCACCTCACATTGCAGTGCATTTGGTAGGACATTAGGCCATCTGGGATATTTTGATACTTTGTTATTTTGTATTTTGTAAACTTTTGTTATGTACATTATAAACTCATGTACTTATATTTTTGCTGTAATTATCTATGAACTGTGTTCAGAATTAAATATGAGTATTTCTCATTGAACTTGGTGAATATGAGTTGAATGTAAATTTTGGAATACTGAATTGATTTGAGAAATGATTGAGATTGAGATTGTAATTATACTGGGAGTGTTTTTAAGCAAAGTGTAAGAACTGTTTTCCAAAATATAGCCGGCACTCTGCCGGATTTTCTATAAAATTTGCGATAAATATAGATTTTTTTCAAAAATTGTAAATAAATAAATAAAAAGGGATAAATTGAAATTAAAACATGAATTGATGTTCCGACACACTGAGTGTCATAACTTGCTCTGCTACACTGTAGACGGATAAGGGGTGTCACATTTAGTGGTATCAGAGCATCGGTTCAGGCGTTTCTAGGCCTAGATAGAGTACATACCATTGCATTGCATTTGTAAATGTTGAGGTGACACTGATGCAGTCTGTTTGTCTTCTTATTTTGAATAGGACATGGATCCTGCTTCGCAAAGAGCAGTTGATGAAGAGGTGGAGAGTCATGCTCCACCAAGGGCTGAGTCTGGGGGCAGGGGAGAATCTGCTCCACCAAAGAATGAGGCACTGCTCAACCTCGGTTTGCTTATTTCAACAAATGACCGAATTCTATCGGCAAATGATGGGGGCAATTCCACCACCACAGCCACAGCCACAACCTCCACCAGCCCCACAGAAGTCCCATTTGGAGAAATTGCGAAAACATGGGGCTGTAGACTTCTTCGGAAAAAGGGAGGATGATCCCATGGCTGCAGAAAATTGGTTGGACAGAACCATCAGAGTACTGAAACAGTTAAACTGCACCCCCGAGCAGAACCTGGTGGGTGCTGTGTCCCTACTTCAGGATGACGCATATCAGTGGTGGGACACAGTAACCAGTGAGGTGCAACCTGAACGGATCACTTGGGAATTCTTCCTTACAGAGTTCAGGAAGAAATATATTAGCAAAGTATATTTAGAAGAGCGAAGAAGGGAATTCATCAGTTTGAGACAAAGACAGTTGTCAGTGGCTGAGTATGAGCGTGAGTTTGTCAGACTGAGCCGGTATGGGAGGGAGATAGTCCCTACCGAGGCGGAGAGGTGCAGACGGTTTGAGGAAGGGCTCAATGACAACATCAAAGTTTTGATCACAGCACTAGAGATTACGGATTTTGCTAAACTGGTAGATGCAGCATCGAAAGTGGAAAGGGTCAGAATAAATGAACAAAATAGAAGGGAAAGACAGCAGAAGAGGGGTCCGGTCGAGTGCATTTTCTCGCTCCCAAGAAGAAGAGTAAGGGTCCTCCCGCCGAGTTCGTGACCACCACAGGTCGTGGTCTCGAGGCCTGCATCGTAGTTCACACCGAGGAGAGGCCAGCCCACACCATCAATGGGCAGCTCTCCAGGGACGGTGTTTAGGGGACCAGCCCCTGCATCTTCTGCCTGTCAGTACTGTCAGAAGTGGCATAAGGGGGAATGTTGACGAGTGACTGGTGCATGCTTACGGTGTGGATCAACAGAGCATCAGATCAAGAATTGTCCGAAGAGGACTACTACAGTTGCTCCAACACAACCGATAGACTGCTCCCGCACCACAAAGAGGTAGGAAGCCCGTAAACTGAGATACCGGTCCATCATCGAGGCTCGCATCCGAAGTCACCGGGAGGCCAGACACTAGAATGCCAGCTAGGGCTTATGCCATCAGAGCTCAGAGGAGCAAGATGCCTCGAATGTCATCAGGGGTACGTTTTCCCTCTACAATACTTCTGTACATGCATTGGTGGATCCAGGATCCACTCATTCCTACATTTGCATCAAACTACCCATAGAGAGGGGAGTTTCAGTAGAGGAGAGTGATCAAGACATTCTGGTCACAAATCCACTAGGCCACAGTGTGGTAGTGAATAAGGTGTATAAAGGTTACCCGTTGAGGATTCAGGGGTATGAATTCTCGGCAGACCTAATTGAATTGCCCTTCCACGAGTTTGATGTGATTTTGGGTATGGACTGGTTATCACGTCATCAGGCAATAGTTGATTGCAAATTAAAGAGGATTTCTCTGAAAACTTCTGAGGGTAATGAGATCATTGTTGTGGGTGAAAGGACAGATTTCCTGTCCAATGTTATCTCAGCCACAGTTGCAAGAAGAATGATGAGAAAAGGCTGTGAAGCTTACCTAGCACACGTGATTGATACAAGGCAAGCTGAGCCAAACTTGTGTAATATACCCACAGTAAGAGACTTCCCAGATGTGTTTCCTGAGGAGTTGCCTGGTTTACCACCAGAAAGGGAAGTCGAGTTTGCTATTGAGGTAATGCCGGGTACAGCACCCATTTCTATTGCTCCTTATAGGATGGCACCCACTGAATTGAGGGAGTTGAAAACTCAGTTGCAAGAGTTGCTTGATAAGGGGTTCATACGCCCCAGTGTGTCACCGTGGGGAGTTCTGGTGCTATTTGTGAAGAAGAAGGATGGAACCTTGAGATTGTGTGTTGATTACCGGCAGTTGAATAAAGTAACTGTGAAGAATAAATATCCATTGCCCAGAATCGACAATCTGTTTGATAAGTTGAAAGGAGCCGGTGTCTTTTCAAAAATTGATCTCAGATCAGGATATCATCAGCTGAGGGTAAAGGATACAGATGTGTCAAAAACTGCATTCAGAACTCGGTATGGGCACTATGAATTTCTAGTGATGCCGTTTGGGTTAACAAATGCACCAGCAGCATTTATGGACCTTATGAACCGTATCTTCCATCCATACTTAGATCGGTTTGTAGTGGTCTTTATTGATGATATTCTGGTGTATTCCAAGACAAGGGAAAAACATGATGAACATTTGAGGATTGTTCTGCAAACCCTGCGAGAAAAGAAGCTGTATGCTAAGTTGTCCAAGTGTGATTTTTGGATGAGTGAGATCTCCTTTCTTGGACACATAGTGTCAGCTGAGGGGATTAGAGTAGATCCCAAAAAGATAGAAGCAGTGATGGAATGGAAGCCTCCTAGAAATACAACCGAGTCAAGTTTCTTGGGGCTAGCTGGATACTACAGACGATTTGTGAAGGGGTTCTCTCTCATAGCTGCTCCAATGACCAAGTTGTTGCATAAGAATGTGAAATTTAGTTGGAACGACAAGTGCCAAGCCAGTTTTGAGAGGTTGAAGGCTATGTTGACAGAAGCACCAGTGTTAACACAGCTAGTGTCAGGAAAAGACTTTGTGGTCTATAGTGATGCCTCGCATAATGGGCTAGGGTGCGTATTGATGCAAGAAGGGAAAGTGGTTGCCTATGCTTCCAGGCAGTTAAGGCCACATGAACAGAACTACCCTACTCATGACTGAATTAGCGGAATCATCTTCGTGATCAAGATATGGAGGCATTATTTATATGGTGAAAAATGCTACATTTATACAGACCACAAGAGTCTAAAATATTTGCCAACCCAGAAGGAGCTCAACCTTAGACAAAGGTGATGGATTGAGTTCCTGAAGGACTATGATTGTGTGATAGATTATCATCCTGGGAAGGCAAATGTAGTGGCTGATGCTTTGAGTAGGAAGTCCATCACAGCTTTAAGATCACTAAATGTCTGTCTGTCCTTAGCTCAAGATGGAGCTATTTTGGCTGAGTTGCAAGTGAGGCCAACTCTGCTACAACAGATACAAGATGGGCAGAAGGCAGATGAAAAACTAATGGCCATTATGGCTAAAATTCCTGAGGGGAAGGAAACTGAATATGAGGTGAAAGCAGTTGGATGTTTATACTACAGAGGGAGAGTGTGTGTACCAGATGATGGGGAAACGAGGACTAATATTCTGAATGAAGCACACACTAGTGTTTATGCTATGCACCCGGGGAGCACAAAAATGTATAATGATTTGAAGCCTCATTATTGGTGGCCTGGTATTAAGAGGGATATAGCTGACTATGTGACTAAATGCTTGACATGTCAGCAAGTTAAGGCAGAACATCAAGTTCCATCGGGTTTGTTACAGCCTATAAACATACCTGAATGGAAATGGGACCGGGTCACTATGGATTTTGTTAGTGGTCTACCTCTCACCCAAAGGAAGCATGATGCAGTGTGGGTGATAGTGATGATTGACGGTCAAGACATTTTTTGCCAGTTAGGACTGACTACTCACTAGAGAAGCTAGCAGAATTGTATATCAGTGAGATAGTTAGGCTGCATGGAATCCCACTTTCTATCATATCTGATCGAGACCCAAGGTTTACATCAAGATTCTGGAAGAAGTTGCATGAATCCTTGGGTACACAACTCCATTTCAAAGATGACTTTCCATCCTCGAGACGGATGGGCAATCGTAAAGAGTAATCCAGTAAACAATCAAACCAATTGAACTAATGCAAATATTGAACTGAAATGATAATAATAACATGAAATATATGTCAGTCCTTGAGGATATCTTTGAGGAGTTGTGTCATTGAGTTTGAGAGAAGTTGGGATAGATATCTTCCACTGGCAGAATTTTCATACAACAATAGCTATCAAGCTAGCATCCAAATGGCCCCGTATGAAGCACTGTATGGGAGGAAATGTAGAACTCTAGTGTGTTGAATTGAATTGGGCGAAGATAAGCTGGTAGGGCCAGACCTGGTGAAACAGACTGAGGAAAAAGTGAAAATAATCAAAGCTAACCTGAAGATTGCCTCCGATAGATAGAAGTCTTATGCCGATCTGAAGAGAAAAGAGATAGAGTATACCGTTGGTGATAAAGTGTTTCTCAAAGTCTCACCATGGAAGAAAATATTGAGGTTCGGAAGAAAAGGTAAGTTGAGCTCTAGGTTTATTGGCCCATATGAAGTCACTGAACGTGTGGGACCAGTAGCCTACAGGCTAGCTTTACCACCAGAGCTGGATAAGATCCACAATGTGTTCCACGTGTCTATGCTAAGACGATACCGCTCAGACCCTTCACATGTCATCTCCATGGAAGAAATTGAAGTACAACCGGATTTGACATATGAAGAGGAACCCATACGAATCCTGGCTTGGGAAGTAAAAGAGTTGAGGCATAAGCAGATTCCACTGGTGAAAGTGCTTTGGAAGCACCACAACACCGAGGAGGCAACTTGGGAAAGTGAAGAGATGATGAGGCAACAGTTCCCTCAACTGTTTGCATCAGGTAAATTTCGAGGACAAAATTTTTATTAGAGGGGAAGAGTTGTAACATCCTCACTTTAGCTAGTCCGTACAGTCTACTGTTCCGGTGATCGGTGTCGGTCCGGATAGCTAGAATGTATGGAAAAATATTTAAACTAAAGTGAGGGACTATAATTAACTCAAATATTAATAAGAAAAATTTAGCAAAAATTTTAGAAATAAAATACAACCAAGTTAAATGAGCCGGTGCCCTAGCGATGGGTAACCTAGTGAGAAGAGAGAAGGGTTATTGAGGTTCTTATGGCATTAGAATGCCAAGAAAATACTTAGAAAAATTTTTCAATCGGTACAGACAATTTTGGCCCGTTAAGCCAAACGGAGGGCATTTTGGTCATTTCCCCTTCAGAGGTGATTTTTGGACTTGTCGATTAAGTAAATAATTATTATGACATAAAATGTGAATAAATATTACTAAAAGTTGAATTGAAAATGAGTAGAAAAGAAAAGAAAAAAAAATGAATTAAATGGGAATTTATGACATCACATGATGTCATTAGTGTGCCTTCACCCACTCAAGTGTTGACACATGGCATAAATATGTTTAAAAAGACAAAATGGGCAAAAAAATGAGAGAAAGAAATCAGATTTCCATTTCCTCTTCTTCCTTGCCGTAAACCAATTTTCCCTAACCTCCATGGACAAGCTTTTTCAAGCTTGATTTTCCCTAGCTTCCACACCATAAAAGCCCTAGTTGTCTTTACAAAAAATTCACCCCACAACTTGAGGAAGCTTTGGGCAGCAAAATCTTGAAGAAAAATTAAAGTTTTGGTTGGCTTGGATTTGAGCTAAAAGAAGTTAGTGACCAAAACCTTAAATTTAAATTCAATTCCATGTTTAAGCATTATATTGGTGATTAAATGACAAAGAAACTTGATGAAAGACATTGGTATGCCATCCCTTATTTTTGGCAGCCATGGTTAGGGTTTGATGTTGTTGAGTTTAATGAAGTTAAAAGGGTATTGGGGCTGCTCACAATGTGTATTTGCTAAGTAGATTGAAGATATAAAGTGAAAATGCAAGTTTGATAATGTTGAGTTAGGGTTTGGAGGGGGGAAAATGAGACTTTGATCTTGTGATGATAGAAGTAGGTTTTAATGGTCAATTAGTGACCATTTGGTTTGGTTTGAACCAGAAATAAAGTGAATTGGGTTGTGGGATTTGAGGTTGGAGTGGCTGCCTTGGGTGACCTGCAGGTCTGGCTGTGAGTCCAGCCTGTTTGGACAGCCATAACTTGAATTGTAGAGGTTCAATTGGTGTTTGACCAATTGGACATAAAACTAGACACATAATGGCACAACTTTGATGAAGAAACCATTCCCAGAAAACCAAACCAACTTGACCAAAAGCTTGCCCTAATTCGGGTGACCTGCACTCTGCCTGGGCAAAATGACCAAATGAACAGTGTTTGGTCATTTGGCCATAACTCAATGTAGAAAGGTCTAATTGACCTGAAAGTTTACCAGCAACAAGGTGACATATAGACCAACAACTTTCATGAAGAAACCTGACCCAAATTATGATCATAACCTAGTCAAATTGCTAACCAAACTTGAGACACCAAATCTGGCAGAATCAGTTTTGCCCAGAATTTTGGAATCTGCCCAATCCGGCCAGTTATGGTGTTTAGGCCATAACTTGAGCTACAAAACTCCAAATGGAGTGATTCAAAAAAAGAAATTCATCTAGATAAAATAAGGAACAACTTTCATGTTGATCACTTTTCTAAAATACCACTGCAAAGGTGACTAATGGAACAGTAAAATTAAAGCATGAAAATTGAAAATTTTGTCTAATTATCATTAAGCTTAGAGATGGTGTTGGCAACCAATACCAACAAGTTTAAAATGTAAAATGTGGTATGTTGATGATATTTAACCTAATTTACCTATTGTCAATGCAAAAGTCAACATTTTGGTTGACTAATGAAATGAATAGTAATCATTAAAATTTCAATTTCAAAGAATTACACAAATTAAAAGTGTTAAATGCCCTAGTAGTCCTAATGTGATTGGTTTGGATAGGTTGGCTTGCCAATAGGGTTCTGTTAGCAGTACTGCATATGGCTTCATGCCGTTCTGTATTTCATGGCATCTCATGCCATTCTGTAACATAATAGCCTTTGGCTATGATAGTGAGTTGTTATACTTGGGTTTAACCCCCGATAATTATTACAGCTTATTAGCTGTTCTGTTGCACACCGGGAGACACAATGTGACCGATGGTGTGATGGTCTGAGGTACTAAGTACCCTGTGCCAGTTTACCCGTTTATCCAGTCCAGTCAACTAGTATATGTTACTCGGGCAGTGTTAATAAATCTTACTCAACTTTAATCGAATAATATTGCAATAAATATTTGAAATTTAGTCCACCCAAAAATGTAAACCTACATTCTGCATATTTTATTATATTTTATTTTATTCTATTTTATATTGTCACCACTAAGCAGAATTGCTTAGCGTGTCACTTTTGCCACGCGCAGGTACTGGAGATTTAGCTGGGGAGTCCAGTAGACCGCATACTGGGTGAGCCATCATATCTGCACTCAGAGTTCAGAGTTACCTCACATTGCAGTGCATTTGGTAGGACATTAGGCCATCTGGGATATTTTGATACTTTGTTATTTTGTATTTTGTAAACTTTTGTTATGTACATTATAAACTCATGTACTTATATTTTTGCTGTAATTATCTATGAACTGTGTTCAGAATTAAATATGAGTATTTCTCATTGAACTTGGTGAATATGAGTTGAATGTAAATTTTGGAATACTGAATTGATTTGAGAAATGATTGAGATTGAGATTGTAATTATATTGGGAGTGTTTTTAAACAGGTGCAGAAGAAATGTTTTCCAAAATATAGCCGGCACTCTGCTGGATTTTCTATAAAATTTGCGGTAAATATAGATTTTTTTCAAAAATTGTAAATAAATAAATAAAAAGGGATAAATTGAAATTAAAACATGAATTGATGTTCCGACACACTGAGTGGCATAACTTGCTCTGCTACACTGTAGACGGGTAAGGGGTGTCACAATACTTGTACTATGTATGGGTATATGGGCATGTGTTGGCTCCTACTAGTTATATATGGAGGTAGGTGTTGATCAAGATGGAATCTGTTCCTCTAAGTAAATAGAGATAAAATCCTATGTTCATTTAATTGTTCTTGATGTTTCAAGTTCTTAGCCAGGACAAATAGATTTATATAGAAAAGAGTTTCTAATGAGAAAATCTTTTTAATCAAGAACTGGAATTAAAAAGAGAACATAATATTCATAGCAAATGGAGTTTGACATAAACCATGACTCCAGCTTGAGTTGGGATTTTGTAACAGAGAGATTTTAGTGCATGGTAACATATGATTATAGGTTCATTTAAGGTAAACCTTATTACTAATTGGGTAGCCATGGCATGCTATGCTAGGTGTTAACCATGGTTGTCACACCCTACCCCTCTGTAAGGCATAATATGATCCCGTAGTATACCTAATGAATTACCAACTTCGTCTACTGATAACCCATTAAATACACTACAAGGGATTTTAAAACTTTTCTTACTTCTTTTTACAGTGGTGAGCACTATTTACAGGTGTTAAAAACCTTTTTGAACTGAAGTGAAACAGCTAACTCATTTGGACTATTAGTAATTTCTGTAAAAATTTTGGCAGAGTGCCATCTATATTTTGGATAAAACAGTTCTTCAAAAACCTGTAAAAAGCACTTCAATATATTTCCAAATCTCAACTCCAACATATTTCTCAACACAACATATTTCTCAACTCAAATCCATAGTAATTTTTCAAAGACTGAAATAAAGAAATACAGTACAATTTTTACAAGCCAAAATATCTCATAATTTACTTTACAACTTCAAGGTACAATTTTATTTTACAACTGCTCAAGACCAAAAATCATATATACATACAGTGGTTATACATTATAGTACAAAATGCAAAATGTGGTATACTCGTTATACCCGATAATCTCTCACTGGATGTACTAGCAGCCTAGTCTGCTGCCCTGTCCGTCTGTCTACCTGCAACAGCAATGAAAAGCTATCGCTGAGACAATGTCTCAGTAGTGCACAACATTAACCAAATACAACTTTAAATCACTGTTCATAAATCATATAAATGATAAATACATAAAACCATAGTTAAATTCAAGACAATGAATGTCATAAGGAATTTAACACAATATCACAATAAATCTCAGTAATCAAAACGTAGTTAAATTCAAAAGACAGTGAATGTCAATAAGAATTTAAACTCCATTTCACAAATTATCAAAGCTCATAATAACACAATTTAGTCAAATAATTTCCGAACACAGTGTTGCCAATTCATACACAACTTAAGCCATGACACAAAATTTCCGATCAATGCCGCGTTGTACACCACGATAAAGCAATCACAACTCCACTAATCGAAATCAATGAGGAAGGGAGCTAGCTATATAATGAGTACTCATCCGATCACCTCAACTGGTAAACCAGGGAGGGAGAAAAATAAACGATCGGGACTCCATAAATGGAGAAGGAAAATAAATGATCACAACCCCATAAATGGAGAAGGGATGATATGATACTGTCATACTAAGTGTGAACACAAAATCAATTCCAAACATTTTATTCAAATGATTCGTGAGAATCTAATAAATTTCTAAAGTCATAAATTCATTCACAAAATGGCAACACAATTCATAATTAACTTCAAATTTTCGCAAATCAAACTAAATCAATTTTTCCACAGTTTCAAACCATTTACAATGCTTTTCAAGCAATAAGTATCCATTCAAACACATTTCCATAATTGAAAACAATAATATAAAAATAGTCATAATTTACTTTAATTGAAAAATTCAAAAGAAATAACTGTTGTGCACAAACCTCTGATAACTGTCTCCTAGCCTTGACTCAGTGTTTCCTTCCCTTTCCCTGAGTCTTTGCTAACTGAGAAACACAATTTGAAGTGTTTCAGTACTCATTTAAACTGTCTCTAACGATAATGCTTGATAATTAATTCACTGAATTCTAATATTTGCTTAGTCAACCTAAGATGTCGAACCTTGATGCATTCTAGGTAAATTAGGTTTTAATGTTATTAATATGTCACATTTGATAGTATTTTAGAGTTGGTACATGTTACCAAGTTCATTTCTGTGTATACTGCATTTTCTTGCAATTTGCTGGATTCCTGGATACTAGTTTGACCTAGCCGGACGACCTACTTCCCTCAGTTTTTGGGTTTCGGTCAAAACTACAAACTTGTAGATCTATGTCTTATGGAACGCGGGGCAAAATTTCAGGTCATTCTGAGTTATGTAGACCAAGTTATGGTCATTTTACTATTGCTGGTCAAATTGCATTAAAATTGGTCACTTTAGGTCACTTTAGGTCACTTTAGGTTCGGCCAGTTTTTGGACCCGAACTTGTACAAGCTGTTTGACTTGCTTATGGTCATTTCTGGGCTTTGATGTCTTCATAAGACTTGTGGATATGGGTCCTAACTATTCATGGTCAAAAGTTCAGGTCAATTGGAATTGTGTTGAGTGAGTTATGGCCTAAACACTAACTGCTGCCCAAATGGTCAATTTTCAGGCCTCAATTGCACTTAATCCAGATTTGGTCATTTTTCAAGCTACCTTGTAAGCAGAATTTTGGCAAGCTTTCTTCATGAAAGTTGGCACATTTTGTGCCTAGTTTCACCTCCAATTGGTCTCATACCAATTGGAGCCACACACTTAAAGTTATAGGCCTAAAACACAAACTGCCTTATTGCATTTCTTTCATACACATCAAGAATCACTTTTAACACTCACCAAACTTAACATTCAAGCCAATTCTGGTTGTACCATGACCTAAACATAATTCACAACACATTATAGGTCATTTTTGCAGTTTACAATTACATTCAACATACCCCATAAAGTGCAAAATTTATCAACTCATTTACAACAATTTAAGCATCTAACCATAACACTTTTACATGTCCAAGTTCACACCATCATACATACACTCAAACTGCCATAACCACTATTATAATTCCACATTATTATTCCATAAACCAAGCATGAATTCCAGCATTCTTCAAGAATTAACAAACTGCCGCAATGGTGCCTTTACATTCCATAAATTTCCAAGCTTCAAATTTCAATTCACATTTACATATACTAAGTATACATCACCCAAACAATTTCCTACACAATATACATTTAATCAATCAATTAATTCACCATTTACAAGCAAAAATAAACTGCCTTCAAAGTGTTTCCATGGCTGCCAAAAGTACACATCCCCATTCAACATCAAACCTCAAAAATTTCTCCATAAATCAAACACCCATAACATCTTTACAAACTTTAACAAAGCAACAATGAAAAACACAAACTTACCTATTGTTGGGACTTGCTAAATCTTCACTAAAACTTCTTAAAATTGCTATCAAACTCTTCCTTGTGAGGTGGGGATCAAGATTAATGAAGGAACTTTGGTGTTTGGAGGTGAAATTGAGGAGATGATGAAGCTCTTCAAATTTCGGCCATGGAGGTTTTTAGGGAGTTCATTTCGGCATGGATGAAAGAAATGAAGAAGATGATGTTTGAGTGGGAGTAATCTGCCCACTTATGATTAAATTTAATCCATAGTGCTCCACTCACCAATTATAAACTATATTATATGTTTAAATGTGTTAATTACTCCATTTACACTCCATTTTTGCTATTTACATTAGGTACTACTAAATTTATTTTTCATTATATTTTCCAAGTGTAATATTATTTATTTTTAATGGACATTTAGGTCAAAAGACAACTCAAGTGTCAAATGACCACAATGCCCCTGTTCGGGTTGCATTCCCGATTTTTCGGTAACACCCGGTTTTGTCCGTTTTTTGATTTCTCACTTTTCTTTGTACTAATTATTTAATTTTTCTTTGATATTTCTAATGATATTTATACTTCAATAAATATTTATTTGAGTCCTAAAAATATTTTTAGGGTTCCCCGCAATCCAAGGCTAGTCAACGGTCCATGCCGTGACTTCCCGGTGCGGTCACCCATCGCTAGGGTTCTTGGCTCGCTTAACTTGATTGCATTTCTTTACTATTATTTTTCCTTTGTTTTTCTTGTATTCTCTTTTCTTGAATTTCATTATTTTATGTGTTTTCACTCATAACGAAGTGTAGTTCTAGGCATCCTAGCTGTCCGGACAACACTGGTCACAGGAACAGTAGAACGCACTACCGAACATAGGGGTGATACAATTATCCCCCCCTTAAATAAATTTCGTCTCGAAATTTTACCTGGCATTAGTCTCTGAACAGCTGTGGGTGCTGTCTCCTCATATCCTCTTCACGTTCCCAAGTAGCTTCCTGGCCTGAATGATGGTTCCACAGCACTTTAACCAGGTGTATCTGTTTATTCCTCAGCTGCTTCACCTCATAAGCCAGAATTTTTATGGGTTCTTCTTTATATGGGAGGTCTTGATTTACTTAAATCACTTTAACTGATAGTACATGAGATGGGTCTGATTTGTACCTCCTTAACATGGACACATGGAAGACACTATGTATCCTTGCTAACTCCGAAGGTAATGCCAACTGATATGCCAAAAGACCCACTCTTTCCAGAACTTCATATGGTCCGATGAAACGAGGACTCAGTTTCCCCTTTCTGCCAAATCTCATAATCCTCTTCCAAGGAGAAACTTTGAGGAATACTTTATCACCCACTGCATATTCAATATCTCTTCTCTTCAGATCAACATAGGACTTCTGACGGTCTGATGCAGCCTTGAGTCTATCTCTCATCAATCTGATCTTTACCTCTGTCTGCTGAACAATTTCTGGCTCAATCATCTTCCTTTCACCTACTTCATCCCAACATAAGGGAGTTCTGCACTTTCTGCCATACAAAGCTTCATATGGAGGCATCCCAATGCATGATTGGTAGCTGTTGTTATAAGCAAACTGAATCAAAGGCAAGTGTGTATCCCAACTACCTTCAAACTCAATCACACAAGCCCGTAGCATATCCTCCAATATCTGAATAACCATCTCAGACTGGCCATCTGTCTGTGGGTGGAATGCTGCACTGAAGTTCAATCTAGTTCCTAGGGCTCTCTGAAGACTACCCCAGAATCTAGAAGTGAACCTAGGATCTCTGTCAGACACAATTGATACTGGCACTCTATGCAATTTTACAATCTCATATATGTATAATCTGGCCAATCTTTCCAGGCTATAGTCCATCCGAACTGGCAAAAAATGAGCAGATTTGGTTAGTCTGTCAACTATAACCCATACTGCATTATGACTATTCTCTGTTCTTGGAAGTCCTGTAACAAAATCCATAGTTATTCGTTCCCATTTCCACTCTAGTACTGGAAATGGATGTAACAAACCAGCTGGAACTTGATGTTCTGCCTTTACTTTCTGACAAGTTAGGCATTTGAAAACAAATTCAGCTATATCTCTCTTCATACCCATCCACTAGTAATGCTCTTTCAGCCCTCTATACATTTTAGTTCCACCAGGGTGCATAGCAAAAGGAGACTCATGTGCTTCCTTCATAATGATCTGTCTCAATTCAGCATCATTAGGAACGCACATTTTGCCCTGATGTAGCAATAAACCATCATCTTTCACAGAAAATTCAGGTTTCTTGCCCTGTTGGACTTCTTTCAGTAGCTTCTGATATTTTTCATCACTCTGAGCAGCCATTCTGATCAGATCAATCAACACTGGCTGTACATGCCATGCAACTACTGTGTGTCCCTCATCATCAATCTCTAAACTGGCATGCTGTGCTTTCGATTCATATACCATGGACAAAGGAGAAACTCTGAGACTTGCCATAGTCTTGCAACTTAAGGCATCAGCCACCACATTTCCTTTCCCTGGCTGATAGTCTATTAAACAATTATAATCTTTAATGAGTTCTAACCATCTCCTCTGCCTCAAATTCAATTCTTTCTGGGTGCCTATGTGACACCCCTTACCCGTGTACAGTATACCCAAGTAATGCCACACGGTATATCGGCACACTCTAATATTCCTCAATTAATTTATATCATGCTTTTGCATATAATTCATGAAATACAATTTATTTAAGCCATTTATCAAAAGTATTATTCATTTAAGGTTCTGAAAATTTTAAAGAAAATCCGGCGGAGTACCGGCTAAAAATGGAGAAAACCGTTCTTCGGAACCTGTGAAAACACTTCCAAATAATTTTTAACCAAACCCAACTTCAATTCATCAACAGAGTCTCAATATCAAAAACTCAACAATATTTCTCAATTTCAGTTCTCAATAGCCTTTTCATTTCTCAAACATCCATTTCTCAGGGTTCTCATATATATAAATAACAATTAAAAGCTCAAATTACTTCCATACATAACCATAAATCTTTATTATTTACATGAACCTCAAAATACATTACATAATCCCAAATACATATGAGAAAATAAAAATTTAATTACAAAATGACAAAATGACACCTAGTGCCCTACCAATGCAACAGTATTGAGGTGACACGGACACTGTGCAGATCTGCAGGATGAACTCACCCAGTCTGCGGTCTACTGGGCTCACGATCGGGATCTCCAGTACCTACGCGTGGCAAAAGCAACGCGCTAAGCAATAATGCTTAGTGGTGCAATAATATAATAAAAGAAAATAGCAAGAAAATGAATATATAGTGAATGTGTATGATTCATTTGTTTAGTATGGTTATATATACATTAATTCAGTAACTTTGTTCACTTTCATTCATTTGGTTGCCCAAGTAACCTACACTAGACGATCGGATCGATAACGGGTAAACTGGCACTGGGTATCAAGTACCTCGGGCCGTCACACCATCGGTCACATATGCATCTCCCGGTGTGCAACAGAACAGCTAACAAGCTGTAAATATATCAGGCACAAGGCCAAAGCTCAATACAAAGTCAGAATGGCTAAAAGCCATAAAATCATAGAATGGCATATTGCCATGTGCAGTACTGCTAACTGAACCCTATTGGCATGCCAAACTATCCAAACCAATCATGTTAGGTATACTAGGGCATTTGAAACTTTTAAATTCTTCAATTTGTGAATTTCAAATTTTTAGTGTCACTATTCATCTTATTGGTCAACAAAAATGTTGACTTTTAGAATAAAAATATGTACATTGACTTTGGCACTCCCAACATACCACATTTGGTGTTTAAAACTTGTTGGCATTAAGTGTTAATACCATTTCAAAGTGTAAACCCACACAAGCAGAATTTTCAGTTTTGGTGAGTCAACTTCACTGTTCCATTGGATACTGTTACTGTGGGAATTTGAAGAAATGTAAAACATGAAAGTTGTTCCTTATTTTGTCTAGTTGAATTTATTTTTTTAAATCATTCCATTTGGAGTCTTGTAGCTCCAGATATGGTCCAAAAACCACAGCTAGCCGGATTCCCATTCTGCAGAAAATACCATATCTACAGTAACAGGAACAGTAAATTCCACTACCATTTGGGTTAGGTTCTGGCCATAATTTGTGGTAGGTTCCTTCATGAAAGTTGTTTGTCTATGTCTTAACTTGTTTCTGTAAAAATTTCAGGTCAATTGACCATATCTACAGTGAGTTATGGCCAAATGAATAGTTACTGTTCATTTGGTCAATTCTGCAGAACCAGTTGCAGGGTATCCGAATTGGGGCCAAGTTTTGGTCCTCTTGCTTTGGTCTTTTGGGCATGGTTTCTTCAGCAAAAATGTGCCATTATAAGCCTAGTTTCATGTCCAATTGGCCAAACACCAATTGGACTAACACAGCCCAAGTTATGGCAGTGCAAGTGGACTGAAATTTCAGTCCCTATGCTGCTGTCTTAGGGCAGCCTGCAACCTCACTTTGGAATCCCATTCTTCAGTCCATTTGTTGGTCAAATTACCTAAAATGGTCACTAATTGACCATTAAAATGCTCTCTAATAATTTCCTAAACTAAGTTTACATTTTGCTCACAAAACCCTAATTCAAATCCATGTTTTTATACAATATGTCTTAGTTAGCTTTTTAATCATTGTTCTTGTATTTATAAACTTCCAACATAACTCTAATTCACTTCAAGCTCATAAAAACACTCCCTCCTATTCCATAGCTAGGGCAGCCGAAATTCACAAGCTCAAACACATAGGTTTATGTTCATTTAAATCGCAATTCTCACTAAGTTTCAAGTCCCAAACCATGAAAATAAAGAGTTTAATGGATATAGGTGCACTAACCTCAAGTGGCAGAATTTTTCCAAGCCCCAAACTTCAATTTCCTTCCTCTTGTTGGCTGCCAAGAGCTTGTTTAAGGTGTGGGGTAAAGTTTTAATGAAGAGGGGTTAGGGAAATATGGTGAAAACGATGGAGATCTAAAGCTTGAAAAAGCTTGAATGGAGGTGGCTATGGAGGTGAGTTTAGGCTGGTCTTTTGGGGAGGGTGGCTGCTGCAATTTCTTTCTTATTTTGGTCTTCTTTTATGTCTTTTAATAGTTTAGTCAAATGGTAAATTAATTGTGATTGGTCATAGTTTATAAATGACATCATCAAGATGTCATAAATGAGCTTTTCTTGATTTTTCTTTTCTTTTCATCACTACTCAATTTCAATTTAATTTCTAGTAATATTTCTTCATATTTTAGGTCATATTAATTATTAACTTAACTGGACAAGTCGGCCAAAAATCACCTCTGAAGGCGAAATGACCAAAATGCCCTCCGTTTGGCTTAACGGGTCAAAATTGTCTGTACCGATTGAAAAATTTTTCTATATATTTTCTTGGCATTCTAATGCCATAGGAACCTCAATAACCCTTCTCTGGAATCCCAAAAATTATTTTATAATTTTTCCCCCGGGTCTAGGGCTCCTCGTTGCGAGAACCGCAACTTCCCTCCGGTTACTCATTACTTGGGCACCGGCTCGTTTTACTTGGTTGTATTTTATTTCTAAAATTTTTACTAAATTTTTCTTATTAATTTTTGAGTTAATTATGGTTCCTGACTTTAGTTTAAATATTTTTTCGGACATTCTAGCTGTCCGGACCGACACCGGTCACCGGAACAGTAGGATGTACGGAGTGGTTATCGGGAGGGTGTTATAGCCTAAGTACTTCAAGCTCTTGTGATCTGTGTAAATATAGCATTTCTCCCTATACAAATAGTGTCTCCAGATCTTCAGAGCAAAAACAATAGCTGCTAGCTCCAGATCATGTGTTGGGTAGTTCCTCTCATGCGGTTTCAGCTGGCGTGATGCATAAGCAATGACATTCTGATCTTGCATCAGTACACAGCCTAATCCATTGTGAGAAGCATCACTATAAACTATGTATTCTTTACCCAGAGTAGGTAAAGTGAGAATTGGAGCTTCAGTTAAACACCTCTTCAACTCATCAAAACTTTCTGGCATTTATCCGTCCACTGAAATTTCACATCTTTCCGAAGCAGCTTGGTTAGTGGAGAAGATAACATAGAAAACCCTTTCACAAACCGACGGTAATTTCCAGATAAACCCAGAAAACTGTGAATTTCTGTGATGTTCCTGGGCGACTTCCAATTAAGGATAGCTTCTACCTTGCTGGAATCTACCTTGATCCCTTCAGCTGACACAACATGTCCCAAAAAGGAGATTTCTTTCAACCAAAATTCACATTTCGACAATTTGGCGTATAGCTGTTTCTCCCTTAAAGTCTACAGTATAATCCGCAGATGTCTGTCATGCTCCTCTGCATTCCTCGAGTATATCAAAATGTCATTAATAAACACCACCACAAATTGGTCGAGATATGGTCTGAAGATAGTGTTCATCAGATCCATAAAAGCAGCTGGAGCATTTGTTAACCCGAATGGCATTACTAGAAACTCATAGTGGCCATACCGAGTTCTGAAAGCAGTTTTTGGAATACTTTGCTTTTGCACCATCAATTGATAATAACCAGATCGCAAATCAATTTTGGAGAATATAGTTGCACACTTCAACTGATCAAACAGATCATCAATGCGAGACAATGGATATCTGTTCTTTATTGTCACCTTATTCAACTGCCGGTAGTCAATACATAAGCGGAGAGTACCATCCTTCTTCTTAACAAACAACACTGGTGCTCCCCAAGGTGACACACTAGGGCGGATGAAGCCCTTTTCAAGTAGTTCTTGCAACTGTACCTTCAACTCCTTCAACTCTGCTGGTGCCATTCTGTATGGTGTTATAGAGATTGGATCCACACCAGGCATAACATTAATTTTTAAATTGCACTTCTCTTTCCGGAGGTAATCCTGGCAATTCATTAGGAATTACATCTGGAAAGTCATATACTGTAGGGATGTTTTTTAATGCTGGACTCCCCACTTGGGTGTCTACTACATGTGCTAAGTATGCTTCACACCCCTTTCTGATTATTTTTCTGGCTAGTGCAGCCGAAATGATGTTTGATGGCAATAGCTGCCTCTCCCCATGTATTACCACATCACTGTACTGAGGGAGACCAAAAGTGACTGTCTTCAGCCTACAGTCAATCATGGCATGATGCCTGGCTAACCAATCCATGCCCAAGATGATATCATAATCTCTAAAGGGCATTTCAATGAAATCAGATAGAAAAGTGTCCTTGGATCACCAAATGACAATCCCTATACATTTTATTAACCCTAACCTCCTGTCCTAACGGACTTGTTACTAGCACCTCAAAGTCCATTTTTGTACATGGAACAACAATGCAATCAATGATGCTAGCACTCACATAAGAATGGGTAGAACCGGAATCAAATAACACAAACACATCTTGATTAAAAGTTGAGAAGGTACCAGCCACAACATCAGATGTCTCGGCCTCTTCTCTCTGTCTCATTGCATGGACTCTGACTGGAGCACTGTCTTGCTCTGACTGTTTCACTGCGCCTTGGCTGCCTGCTGGGCTACCTCTACCCCTGCCTCTACCTCTGCTGGGTGGTTGTGAACTTCTGGTGACAGGGCTCTAAACTGACCCTTCTACAGTAGTAGGAGGTGGTCCAACTCTGCGACTACTGGTGCAGTCCTTGGCAAAGTGTCCTATGCCTCCGCAGTTATAACAGGCTCCTATGGCCTTGTAGCATACCCCACCATGATTTCTACCACAAGTTTCACATTGGCAGGGAGGGTAGGAACTTCTAGTTGTTCGACGACTAGACTTTGGTGGTCTCTGTCTTGATGATCCACCTCTGTTATATCCCTGAGCTCGGGGCTCCTCATATTCTTTTCTCTTTCTCAAATTACTGCTTGAGCTCTGACCCATAGATTTCTCCCTCTTCTCTATTTCATGTTACCCTTGTGGGGGTTGGCTCTGTACTTGGGCTTGGGCTGACAGATTATCGGCCATTTGTTGGAAGAAAGTGGCCATTTGCTGGGCCATTTGTGCAGTAATTTGTACCAGTAAAACTGATACAGTCGGGCCTTCGACACTTCGTTGAGCTAGGGCCTCAACTTGTACCTCAGCCTCTATCGGTTGATTGACTGAACGATCACTCTCTTCCATAGTCAATTCGAGGATCTTAGACCTCCTGAACAATTAACACAAGGAGATTTCCTCTCGTTAGTGCATATTTATAATATAATGTACTGTATGTATCAAACAATGATATTGAGCAGTTGTACTTTGAAGAAAGAATATTCAAATTGCAGGTGAAAACAGAATTTAAAAACTTGCTCTGATACAACTAAAACATGTCATACCCTACTCCTCTGTAAGGCATAACATGATCCCGTAGTATACCTAATGAATTACCAACTTCGTCTACTGATAACCCATTAAATACACTACAAGGGATTTTAAAACTTTTCTTACTTCTTTTTACAGTGGTGAGCACTATTTACAGGTGTTAAAAACCTTTTTGAACTGAAGTAAAACAGCTAACTCATTTGGACTATTAGTAATTTCTGTAAAAATTTTGGCAAAGTGCCATCTATATTTTGGATAAAACAGTTCTTCAAAAACCTGTAAAAAGCACTTCAATATATTTCCAAATCTCAACTCCAATATATTTCTCAACACAACATATTTCTCAACTCAAATCCATAGTAATTTTTCAAAGACTGAAATAAAGAAATACAGTACAATTTTTACAAGCCAAAATATCGCATAATTTACTTTACAACTTCAAGGTACAATTTAATTTTACAACTGCTCAAGACCAAAAACAATATATACATATAATGGTCATACATTACAGTACAAAATGCATAATGTGGTATACTCGTTATACCCGATAATCTCTCGCTGGATGTATTAGTAGCCTAGTCTGCTGCCCTGTCCGTCTGTCTACCTACGACAGCAATGAAAAGCTATCGCTGAGACAATGTCTCAGTGGTGCACAACATTAACCAAATACAACTTTAAATCACAGTTCATAAATCATATAAATGATAGATACATAAAACCATAGTTAAATTCAAGACAATGAATGTCATAAGGAATTTAACACAATATCACAATAAATCTCAGTAATCAAAACGTAGTTAAATTCAAAAGACAGTGAATGTCAATAAGAATTTAAACTCCATTTCACAAATTATCAAAGCTCATAATAACACAATTTTGTCAAATAATTTACGAACACAGTGTTGCCAATTCATACACAACTTAAGTCATGACACAAAATTTCCGATCAATGCCGCGTTGTACACCACGACAAAGTAATCACAACCCCACTAATCGAAATCAATGAGGAAGGGAGCTAGCTATATAATGAGTACTCATCCAATCACCTCAACTGGTAAACCAGAGAGGGAGAAAAATAAACGATCACGACTCCATAAATGGAGAAGGAAAATAAACGATCACAACCCCATAAATGGAGAAGGAATGATATGATACTGTCATGCTAAGTGTGAACACAAAATCAATTCCAAACATTTTATTCAAATGATTCGTGAGAATCCAATAAATTTCTAAAGTCATAAATTCATTCACAAAATGGCAACACAATTCATAATTAACTTCAAATTTTCACAAATCACACTAAATCAATTTTTCCACAGTTTCAAACCATTTACAATGCTTTTCAAGCAATAAGTATCCATTCAAACACATTTCCATAATTGAAAACAATAATATACAAATAGTCATAATTTATTTCAATTGAAAAATTCAAAAGAAATAACTGTTGTGCACAAACCTCTGATAACTGTCTCCTGGCCTTGACTCAGTGTTTCCTTCCCTTTCCCTGAGTCTTTGCTAACTGAGAAACACAATTTGAAGTGTTTCAGTACTCATTTAAACTGTCTCTAACGATAATGCTTGATAATTAATTCACTGAATTCTAATATTTGCTTAGTCAACCTAAGATGTCGACCCTCGATGCATTCTAGGTAAATTAGGTTTTAATGTTATTAATATGTCACATTCGATAGTATTTTAGAGTTGGTACATGATACCAAGTTCATTTTTGTGTATACTGAATTTTCTTGCAATTTGCTGGATTCCGGGATACTAGTTTGACCTAGCCGGATGACCTAGTTCCCTCGGTTTTCGGGTTTCGGTCAAAACTACAAACTTGTAGATCTATATCTTATGGAACGCGGGGCAAAATTTCAGGTCATTCTGAGTTATGTAAACCAAGTTATGGTCATTTTACTATTGCTGGTCAAATTGCATCAAAATTGGTCACTTTAGGTCACTTTAGGTCATTTTAGGTTCGGCCAGTTTTTGGACCCGAACTTGTGCAAGCTGTTTGACTTGCTTATGGTCATTTCTTGGCTTTAGTGTCTTCATAAGACTTGTAGATATGGGTCTTAGCTATTCGTGGTCAAAAGTTCAGGTCAATTGGACCTGTTTCGAGTGAGTTATGGCCTAAACACTAACTGCTGCCCAAATGGTCAATTTTCAGGCCTCAATTGCACTTAATCCGGATTTGGTCATTTTTCAAGCTACCTTGCAAGCAGAATTTTGGCAATCTTTCTTCATGGAAGTTGGCACATTTTGTGCCTAGTTTCACCTCCAATTGGTCTCATACCAATTGGAGCCACACACTTAAAGTTATAGGCCTAAAACACAAACTGCCTTATTGTATTTCTTTCATACACATCAAGCATCACTTTTAACACTCACCAAACTTAATATTCAAGCCAATTCTGGTTGTACCATGACCTAAACATAATTCACAATACATTATAGGTCATTTTGGTAGTTTACAATTACATTCAACATACCCCATAAAGTGCAGAATTTATCAACTCATTTACAACAATTTAAGCATCTAACCATAACACTTTTACATGTCCAAGTTCACGCCATCATACATACACTCAAACTGCCATAACTACTATTAAACATTATTATTCCATAAACCAAGCATGAATTCCAGCATTCTTCAAGAATTAACAAACTGCAGCAATAGTGCCTTTACATTCCATAAATTTCCAAGTTTCAAATTTCAATTCACATTTACATATACTAAGTATACATCACCCAAACAATTTCCTACACAATATACATTTAATCAATCATTTAATTCACCATTTACAAGCAAAAATAAACTGTCTTCAAAGTGTTTCCATGGCTACCAAAAGTGTAACACCCTCACTGTAGCAATTCTGCACATTCTACTGTTCTGGTGACCGGTGTTGGTCTGGACAGCTAGAACGTCTGGAAAAATAATTAGACCAGAGTGAGGAGTCATAAATAACTCAAATATTAATAAGAAAAATTTAGAAAAAATTTTAGAAATAAAATAGAACCAAGTTAAATAAGCCGGTGCCCTAGAGATGGGTAACCCAGTGGAAAGTTGTGGTTCTCGCAACTAGGAGCCCTAGACCCTGGCGAAAAATTATAAAATAATTTTTGAGACTCCAGAGAAGAGTCATTGAGGGTTTTATGGCATTAGAATGCCAAGAAAAGGTTTAGAAAATTTTTTCAATCGGTACAGACAATTTTAGTCTGTTAAGCCAAACGGAGGGCATTTTGGTCATTTCGTCTTCGGAGATTATTTTTGACCAACTTGTCCAATTAATTAAATAATTATTATGACATAAAATAGGAATAAATATTGTGAAAATTAAATTAAAAATGAGTAAAAGAAAAAAGAAAGAAAGATAAACCGATAACTCGGTAAGAGCAAAATTTGGTCAATTAAATTTGAGGGGCCAATATTGATAAAAAATGATGATTATTAATTTAATGAAGCTAAATTAATTTAATTAATTGAAATTATGAAAATTAAAAATAATTATTGAAAAGTCAAATTATAATGATTATAAACTTCAAAATAATTTCAGATTTGCCATTCTACTTATTTACCATATTGTCATTAAATATTTAATTATTATATAGGTTAATTATTGAACAAAAAATCTACATTTTTTCCCTTCTTCTTCCCATCCATTTGCTTTTTTCCCTTCTTCTCTACAAATTTTCCATTAAAACCTAAAATCCAAAGCTTAAAACCCTAAGTCTCAACCAAATTTTTTCTTGGAAAAATTATAGCCCACCCTAAACTAAAGCCTAATTAGTAGAAAGCACTCAAGAAAACCAAAAGAAATTGAGTTTGGGGCAAGAAGAATTTCAGCCAAGGTGGACCAAGAAGGAGCTTCAAGTTTTTGATTGATTAGAAGGTTGAATTGAAGTTGAGTGAAGCTAAGGAATAAGGTTAGTGCTAGAAATTCTCTTGGAATTTAAAATTTATGCAAGTTGATTTAGGGTTTGCTCAAATATGGAATTTTGTGTTGTGACTTGAATTTGATGATGTTGAGGTTGATTATTGACTATGAGAAGTGTTATAAATGTGAATTGAAGTTTGGAAGTTGGGTGAAATTGAAAATTGGGAGTGCTTCTCTTATGCAGGAAATTTGGACCTATGAGTCCAAGGTATTGTTTGACCTATAACTGAGGTTGTGTGACTCCAATTGGTATGAGGTCAATTGAAGGTGAAACTAGACACATAATGGAACAACTTTGATGAAGAAACCATGCCCAGAAAACCAAACCAACTTGACCAAAAGTTTGCCCTAATTTGGGTGACCTGCAATCTGCCAGGGCAAAATGACCAAATGAACAGTATTTAGTCATTTGGCCATAACTCAATGTTGCAAGGTCCAATTGACCTGAAATTTTACCAGCAACAAGTTGAGATATAGATCAACAACTTTCGTGAAGAAACCTGACCCAAATTATGACCATAACATAGTCAAATTGCCAACCAAACTTGAGTTACCAAATCTGGCAGAAACAAGTTTACCCAGAATTTTGGGTTCTGCCCAATCCGGCCAGTCATGGTTTTTAGGCCATAACTTGAGCTAAAAAACTCCAAATGGAGTGATTCAAAAAAGGAAATTCAACTAGACAAAATAAGGAACAACTTTCATGTTGAATATTTTTCCAAATTCCCACTGCAAAAATGACAAATAGAACAGTACAGACAAAGCATGAAAACTGAAAATTCTGCCCAATTAACATTAAGCTTGGAAATGGTATTAGCAACCAATACCAACAAAATTTCAATGCAAAATGTGGTATCTTGGAGAACTTAGGTTCAATAAATTTATTATGTAGTAAAAAGTCAACAATTTGAGTGAATAGTATTGTGAATAGTAATGCAAAGACACAAAGTATAATAACTAAATTGGTAGAGGAAATTAAGTTATGAAATTTGGAATCCATGAAACATTCATGGATTACTTAGAATAGAAATAGTAATTTACCTAAATGACTTAATAAACATTTAAGTTATGTGAGTATATGATTAAGATTTGTATTCCCCTTACTAGTAGGTCTAATAAAACATAAGTAATACCACTTGAATATGAAATGAAATTAAACTAGATGGATTGTTGAGTATAAATAGGATGAGGTTTACATTAGGATTTATGTTTCCATTACAGATAAGATAATAACACCTTATATGAGTTATGAATTCATATAAATATTGTAATGAATAAATGAATCACATGAAAATATAAATGAAACATTAGTTCTATTTATAAGAGAAAGGAAGAATGTTTTGAGTACAATGGTATATGAATACCATTGTTGTGAATTGTGATTAATATGAATGATGTAAGAAATATATGAATAGTATGATGAATGTATAAATTATGAAATTTATTATGAAATAATAAAGTCATAAAACACAATATATTAATATTTAATGATATTATGTGCCCTTGTATTGCCTAGACATGTGTGTCAGATTGGATAGTTTGGCATGCCAATAGGGTATTGTTTTAGCAGTACTGCGAAAGGCTTTATGCCTGTATTCATGGCTTTATGCCTGTATTCACGGCTTTATGCTCGTATTCATGGCTTTATGCCCGCATTTATGGCTTTATGCCAACATTCATGGCTTTTATGCCCCATTATGTGTTATCACGGCTTTTTAGCCATACTGACTGCATACGTGGTTGACGTTCTGCGTCCCATGGTATGACGGCCCGAGGCACCGCGGTGTCCAGTGCCAACGACCCGTTATCCAGTTTAGTCAGCCTGTCATAGGTTACTTGGGCAGTGAAATTTATTGAAATAAGTTAAGAATATTAGTAATTAAAAATATTAAAAATTAAATAAATGAGTAAGATGACCTAAAATAAATTAGAATAGTTATTTATTAGAAAGAATAGAAATGAACTGGAGTGATATCAAAATTTACTTATTATGAAATAATCTGAGACAACCTAGCAAGTATAGAGAAAATGCTAAAAGATTAGCAAAAAAAATTATAACATAAATAAATATTGCAAATGTGACTTATATAATAATATAAGCATAAATTTATTATTTTTAGATCATTTTTCTTTGTACATTATTACTGTACATTGGCGAAATAAACACTTTCAAAGAAGACTAAATTAGGATAAAACATATTAAATTTTAGAAACCGCATGTGAAGTATAAATAAATCTTAATTATTTGAATTATGTTTTATTTCTATCTTTATTTGTATATTATTTCCTTGTTATATTATTGCACAACTAAGCAGCAATGCTTAGCGCGATGGAATTGTTTCCTTCGCGCAGGTACTGAAGCTAGAACCCAATGGACGTTTGACTGGGAATTTTGGGAGTTTTGATCTGCAGAGTGTCAAAGCTTGTCACCTCCTCAGCAATGCATGTAGATAGGGCCCATATAAATCATATTTTGTATTTTGTATAAAATGCCAGATATTGTATTATAATGTAGATTATGAACAGGTAATTAATAGGAATGCGATGTAAATTAATTAATTAGCTTTTTCATATGTAATTAATTTATATATTATGTAAATTATGAAATTTTGTAATTATTTTGTAAATTATGCAAATTAAGGAAATTTGAAAATTTTGCTTATGTAATTTGAGAATGTTTACATATGAATTGAGTATGAATGGAAATGTATAAAAATGATTATGAAATTGAAATGTATGGATGAGATTTGAAATATGAGAAAATTATGAGAATGATTGATGAGATAATTATGATTAGCATGGATGAAATTTTTATTTTAAAATATTACTGAATTTCAAACAGGTGAATATTGAAATATGCCAAATGATAATAAAATTGGGGAAACTTCACTGGTTTCTCCGTCAAAAAATAATTGATATTAAATTAAACGAATTCAAAATTATTAAAAAAATAAAGTAAGATAAGTTAGGGTGCTCCGGCACCGATTGTAGCACGCCTTGCTCCTTTACACTGTAGTCGGGTGAGGGGTGTTACAAAAAGTACACATCCCCATTCAACATCAAACCTCAAAAATTTCTCCATAAATCAAACACCCATAACATCCTTACAAACTTTAACAAAGCAACAATAAAAAACACAAACTTATCTATTGTTGGGACTTGCTAAATCTTCACTAAAACTTCTTAAAATTGCTATCAAACTCTTCCTTGTGAGGTGGGGATCAAGATTAATGAAGGAACTTTGGTGTTTAGAGGTGAAATGGAGGAGATGATAAAGCTCTTCAAATTTCGGCCATGGAGGTTTTTAGGGAGTTCATTTCGGCATGGATGAAAGAAATGAACAAGATGATGTTTGAGTGGGAGTAATCTGCCCACTTATGATTAAATTTAATCCATAGTGCTCCACTCACCAATTATAAACTATATTATATGTTTAAATGTGTTAATTACTCCATTTACACTCCATTTTTGCTATTTACATTAGGTACCACTAAATTAATTTTTCATTATATTTTCCAAGTGTAATATTATTTATTTTTAATGGACATTTAGGTCAAAAGACAACTCGGGTGTCAAATGACCACAATGCCCCTGTTCGGGTTGCATTTCTGATTTTTCGGTAACACCGAGTTTTGTCTGTTTTTCGATTTCTCACTTTTCTTTGTACTAATTATTTAATTTTTCTTTGATATTTTTAATGATATTTATACTTCAATAAATATTTATTTGAGTCCTAAAAATATTTTTCAGGGTTCCCCACAGTCCAGGGCTAGTCAACGGTCCACGCCGTGACTTCCCGGTGTGGTCACCCATCACTAGGGTTCTCGGCTCGCTTAACTTGATTGCATTTCTTTACTATTATTTTTCCTTTTTTTTTTTCTTGTATTCTCTTTTCTTGCATTTCATTATTTTATTTCTTCTCACTCATAACGAAGTGTAGTTCTAGGCATCCTAGCTGTCCGGACAACACTGGTCACAGGAGCAGTAGAACGCACTACCGAACATAGGGGTGTTACAATGGTCTATGAGGTGCATAAAATGATTTAGAGAAATCATTTATGGTAAGAAAGAGTTCTGATGATATTAAGAGTTGATATCATGTCTCATTGCCAATTAATGATGAGCCTAGTAAGTCACACACATACACAAGTTATCACCTATTTAAATATGATTTAATTAATTAATTAAAGAGTTTAATTGATTAATTAAATAGGTTTGATTTGCAATTAAATTGCAAAGTCCCTAGCATGACTTGAAACCAAATCTAGATTATTGGATGTGTAGTATAAATTAAATTTATATTTAAAGTGTTTAAATATGAATTTAATTAATGAGAAATTAATTAATAGAGATTAATTAATTAATTTATATTTGATGTAAATTAATTAGAAGAAGAAAAATAATTATTTTGGGTTAAGAACTCAAACTTAAGACACAGGGGCATTTTGGTCATTTCACAGTGTGACACGTGGCAACATGAGATGGTGACACATGGAATTACACATAAGCTTGCCAAATGTTTTTTAATCATGTAAAATGATTAAAATCAAGATTAAATATAGGTTTGACACTTGGCACAATGTGATTGGGTCACTTAAACCTAGAGCTAATCAAAGGGTGACATGTGGCAAGGGTTTAATGTATTAACCTAGCAATTTAAGTGTGGTTATGAAAAGAAAAATAACCAGCAGCCACTCCTCTCCTTTGTCACGCCACTTTGAGGCTTTTCATTTATTCTTCTTCATCTCTCATCAATTCAAAGAGATTAGCCATCAATCTCTTGAATTAAGAACACTAGAAATTGTTTCTAGTGTCCTGTTTACATCTCTAATCTCTTAAAAGGCAGAACTTGAATTTCTAATTAATAGAAAAGGCTTTAGAAGCTGTTCAAGGGCTGCCATAGGTGTTCTTGGTGTGGACAAGCTAGAGGGACAACATCCGTGTCCTCAAGACGAATCTCAAAGCGCAGAATCTGTTGCGATTGCATCAAGAGGTTAGTGTAATCGTTCTTGATTTAATCTAGGGTTTTAAAATTAATCTGATTAATTTTAAAATCTTAAATGGCAAATACAGATCCAAAAACATATTAAAAGAGTTTTAATATGTTGTTTATCATTGAAATCAAATAGATAAAAATAAATCTTGCATGATGCATGTGACCCTAGGTGAAAATTTTTGAATTCAATGGTATAAACTTATGTTTTTCACGCTTCCGTTCCTTCAATTTTGGCTAACCTTTCTCCATCAAAGTTGTTCCTTAATGTCTCTACTTTAATTCTCTTTTTAAATCACTCCATTTAGAGTTTTTTAGCTCAAGTTATGGCATTTTTACCATAACTAGTCGAATTGGTCAATGTCCAGAATTTTCTGGGCAGTTTTGGTTTTAGCAGTTTTGATGAGCTAATTTTAGCTAGTAATTTGATTAGATTTTAGTCAGAATTTGGGTTTCTGTTCTTCATAAAAGATGTTCTACTATGTCTAAGCTTTGCAAGAGTTCAAGAATCAGGTCATTTGGACCTCTCTACACAAAGTTATACCCATTTGAAAAATCACTATTCGTATGGTCATTTTTCCCAGTCCAGATTTTGGTTACCCATATTCAAACCAATTTTAGGTCATTTTGTGTTGATTTCTGGGTAGGGTCTCTTCATGAAAAATGTGGAATTACGTCCCTAGTTTCACCTTCAATTGGTCTTACACCAATTGAAGCTACACAACTCTACTTATGGTTGCCCAAACCTACTGGACTCATAGTCCAGAATTTCTAGCACAAAGAGCACTTTTTCCTTTTAGCATTTCTACTCCAAAACCGACCCCAATCTAAAGTCAAACCACACCAAATGGTCATTAATTGACCTTAACATCATCAATTTAACAACGATTTAACAAATCCCCAATTTATCACAAACCCTAACTATCACAATCTATAATTCCATCCAATACATACAAATTAACTTATGTATCATGTTTATCACTTTACCATAATTAAAATCAATGTTTAATTTCAACAAAGAACATCAAATTCTCCATGTACCTAGGCCGGCTGAAATTCATGTGCACTCCTACATGTATATTTTATTTCCTTTTTCATCAATTTCTAACTCAAATCAATGTCCTAATAAAGAATAAAGAGAGAAGGCAGTCTGTATTGGCACTAACCTCTCTTGCCCCAATTGAGACTTTTCCTAAACTTCACTTTCTTTCACTCTTTTGGCTGCCAAACACTTCTCTTAGGTGCACAAGCAAGTTTTTATGAATTAATCTAGGGATTTTATAGTGTTTTTACATGAGAATTCAAGCTTAAAAATTGAAGAACAATGGAGGAAGGGAGGAGCTTAAGTTTCGAATGGTGTGGGAATGGGAAGAAGATGATAGATTTTTAATTCTTTTAATTAGTTTTTGTCTCCTTTTATATGTGGTTGTCTAAGTTTAATTGGTTGGAAATTTTAATTACCTCATTTTTGCATAATGCTTATGTCATAATTAGATTTTAATTTCATTTTATTTTATTTTCTTTTCTTCTTTTACTTATTTCTAATTAAATTTTTATCAATATTTATTCATATTTTATTGCATAATTCTCACTTACTTAAATGTGCATGTTGGTCAAAAATCAAATCTGAGGATGAAATGACCAAAATGCCCTTCATTATGTTCACTGAGTTATAATTATCTGTATCGATTGACATAAATTTTCTTATAGTGTCTTGGCATTTTATTGTCATCTAAACCTCAGTAATCCTTCACTTAAGTCCCAAATAATTATTTCATAGGTTTTTCCATGGGTCTAGGGTTGGCAACTGTCTTCACAGTCGCTTCCCGTTAAGGTTACCCACCGCCGGAGCTTTGACTCATTTAACCTTTTTGCATTTCATTTCTTTAATTCCTCCTTAATTTTCTTAGTCATTATTTAGGTTTTTTGTGACTTCTCACTCTAGTTTAAATATAGTTCTAGACATTCGGGCTGTCCAGATAGACATTGATCACCAGAACAGTAGAATGAATGGACTACCTAAAGTAAGGGCATTACACTAAATGTGGAGAGAGTCAAGGATAGTGAGCAGACTCGGAGAGATAGGTAGCGTAAGAGAGGATCTGGATTGAGGCAATCTAGCGTGCCGACTTCTGCTAGTAAGAAGCCCAAGGGTTCACAAGGGATCAATCCCGGTGCCAAAATATACACACTATGGTAGGAGACACAGAGGGAAGTGTCGGTTATTGACTAGAGGCTATTTTCATTGTGGAGCTACAGATCATTATCTGTGGGATTGTCCACAGAGGAGTGTTCTTACTGCTCCACCACAGAGAGAGAGGTCTGCCCCAACAGCCCAGAGGGATAGAAGACCTGCTAGGACAGAAGCAGTTGGTACTTCACAGAAAGCTGCTTCTGAGACAGCCGAGAGGCCCGAAGCTAGAGTAGCACCACGCGTATATGCCATGAAGGCTTAGGAGGAGCCAGATCCAGACACTGAAGAAGCGACACGGGAAAGTAAAGAAACAAGGAGATAGTAGTTTCCTCGGCTAATTACATCAGGTAAATTTCGAGGATGAAATTTCTATTTAGAGGGGAAGAGTTGTAACATCCCAAACTTTTGAGCTATGAATAGTACCATTTTCAGTCAATAAATAGTACTATTCAAAGCCGATTTGAGGACTAAAAATAAGAGGAAAATAAATTGAAATAAGTAGTATAAAAATCAAAGTAACCATCGGGTTATAGACTTAATGGTCATTATCGAAAAAAGATTGACTATAACCCGATGAGGGGCTTTTTATTCATTTGACACCCATAGTTGACTTTTGACCATTTGACACCCATAGTTGACTTTTGACCTAAATGTGTATTAAAATGAGTGACAGTAAAATTTTGAAAATGGATTAAAAATATGAATTTGTATGAGAATTTAAAAGGGGACATAGAAGGATTTATAAGAATTGTTAAAATTTAAATAATTATAATTAATAATTAAATTAAATATTAGAGATAAATATTAGAGAATGAGACAAATTTCATTAAATGAAAAGCTTCTTCTTCCTTCTTCCCTTAGCTTGGCCAAACCCCATCTTCCAAGAGCTTTCACTATTTTTGCTTCTTGCTTTCTCACCATATTTTCCCTATTCCCCAACACTAAAACTTGTTCTTGGACCTTGCTAGAGTGATTGGGAGCTAAGAAAGTTGAAGAAAGTGAAATTTAGTAAGGAGGAGAAACTGCCAAATTAAGGTTAGTGCTTAACTTGACTTCCTCCTTCTTTAATTCTTAATACCAAGTTGAAATGAGTTGAAATTGCAAATAAAATGAAAGAAATCATGCATTAAGTGGGGTATGAATTTTCGAGCTGCTTGAAGGAGCTTAGGGATTTGGTGATTTGATGAATTAGAACATGCCAATTAGTGTTGTTTAATGTGTTTACATAATTTATATGTTGATTTGCATATGTTAGGGTTTTGAAGAAATTTGAGGATTTGATGCTATGATGTTCAATTGATGTGTTTGAAGTCAATTATTGACCAATTGATGTATGTTGGTTGAGATTTGAAGTTGGTTGTTGAGTTGAATTGAAGAATTGGAAGTGTGACTTTTGTGTAGGAATTCTAGACCTCTGAGTCTAGTGGGTTTATGTGGTTATAAGTTGAGCTATATTACTCCAATTGGTATGAGGCCAATTGGAGATTAAACCTAAGACATAATTCTACAAATATAATGAAGGAAGCTTGCCCAGAAACTAACCATAAGTTGGCTTAAATTAGGCTTGAATCCGGAATAACACATTATGGAAGAAATAATCATATGAACAGTGTTTAGTAAATTGGGCATAACTTACTGCAAAAAATTGCAATTGACCTGATTCTTAAACTTATGGAAACTTGAGACATTGTAGAACATTTCATATGAGAACTCATAGACAAATTATGACCCTAAATCAACCAAATTGCTAGACAAATTTGATTCCAGAAACTTGCCATGAATTCTTGACTATACCTGAAATCCTGACCATCTAGGTACCCGACCAGTTTTGGTAAAATTACCATAACTCAAGCTATAAAACTGAAAATGTAGTGATTCAAAAGACAAAATATTCATAATACATAGAACTATAACTTTTGTTTTTTTGACCAAAACCTAGATCTTAATGCAATTCAGGGAAATTGTTAGAGTAAATTAGAAGTGACAATGCTGGAATTCCTGAATTCCAGCAAATGTGCCTTATGACCTCTGAATGGTTATTTGACCATAACTTTCTCTTGAAAACTCCAAATGAAGTGATTCAAAAAGATTTGGAAACCTAAGACAAAGGCCTAACACTGTTTTTTAGAGACCTAAAGCCAATTCTGAGCTTAAGGTGCTCGGATATTTGTTGTAAAAACTTAGTGAAATTCTGGAAACATGGAAAGTGTAGGGTTTAGTACCCTGAAATAGTCTTTGGTAATTTGACCATAACTAGAGCTATAAAACTCTAAATTGAATGATTCAAAAAGAGAATTAAAGTTAAAACATAGGGGGAACAACTTTCATGAAGAAAGTTAGGCCAAACTGAATTTACATCTTGGCCAAATTTCTAGGGAAATTTAAAACATCAATTCTTAAAATTTTGGAACTTTCATAAATGACTTGAAATGTGATAAAAACTTGACATAAAAGTTGTTTGAATGTGATTCAAATCTGAATTTTTAAAGTTGTTTGAATGTGATTCAAATATGAGTTTTAAAAGTTGTTTGAATGTGATTCAAATCTGAATTTTTAAAGTTGTTTGAATGTGATTAAAATCTGAATTTTGAATTTGTTTGAAAGTGATTTAAATCTGAATTTTTAAATTTGTTTGAATGTGATTCAAATCTGAATTTTTAAATTCGTTTGAATCATATTCAAATCTGGATTTTTAAGTTGAATATGAGATATTCAATTTAATTTAAGTATGTATGTTTTATTTAATTGTTAAATAGTGATATGCATGATGGATGATCATGGACTATAAAAGGCCAATGTGATAGGATTTATTTCTTTTATGTTTCTTTGGGTTGTAAATTAATTAATTTATTTTAATTTATTTTCGGCATGTATTATTAAGGTTGTAATAATTTTTGGGTTCTAATTTCATTTATTTAGTTCTTGTAAATTGACCTTGGTATGCCAAGGATTACTATGTAATTGGATTGCAAGAAGAACAAGGAGGTCAAGAGCATTGGTGGGACTAGTGGGAGGAATTCAATATCAAGTATTGATTATGTACTCCTTCAGCAACTCTTGTAATATGAATGAATGAAATGCACCTAGGAATGCTCTACTTCAATTCTTAGTGGCTCAGAATTGAATCCTTTAGAAAAGTCCATGATCATACCATATTTATTTATTGTCCATGAATGCAAGAGATGTATGGGAATGTATGCAAGTATATGATATATGCATGCTAATTGGATAATGTGGAAAGTAAGACCTTAATAGTAATTAGGATGACCATAAAATCTTCCAAACAAATGATTAAGTTGGAAATGCTATAATTAAAGTAATTATAACATAGGCCCTCCATTGAGGCAATTATTTTAAGAAATTTTAAATACTTGCATAAGATGCAATTAATTTAATTTATTTTCTTAAGAATAATTGTTAATCATGAGATGTTGTAAATATGTAAATGGTTTAGTGGCCAATCTTGAATGTACCTGAGGACATTAAAATTATTTGCATAATTACTGGCTCAATGGGATCAACTTAACTAATGCAAGATAAGTCAATAATGGATGTACCTAAGATTTTGAGCATTAGGGGCTAGGTAAAGGATTGAACCTCACATGAGATGTGATGGGCAAGGAGTTGCTCACTTACAGTTTATTGTAATTCGAGTAATGGATGTACCTAAGGATGATCAATAGAATTATTAGAATTCAATCACCCACTAGAAATCCATCTAACTAGGATTTTCGTTTTCTACTTTGGAAGTGTCGGATTCGCTAAGTTAGTGGGAAGACCAATTTGATTAAAAAACCATAATCATTTTGGTTTATTGGTTAATTACATGATACATTTACTAATTAATCTGGTTATTTTCTGCAGTTAAATTTTCTAATAATAATGAGCACATAACAACCACCACCATCCAATATCCTTGCAAGCATACTTGATTGCAATATGTTGACAGGACCTAATCTATCTGATTGGCTAAGAAATTTGAAACTTGTCCTAAACCTTGAACATAATGGATATGTTCTAGACTCACAGGTTGTAACATCCTCATTTTCATAGTCCGTACGTCCTACTATTCCGACAGCTAATGTCTGCCCCAGAAAGTCAGAATGTCTAGAACTACACTGTAATGATAGTGAGAAACTATAAAATAATGAAATATATGATGAGAAAAATTAAGGAAAAATAAAAGAGATAAAATGTGACTAAGTTAAACGAGCCAAACCCATAACGATGGGTGACTGCACCGGAAAGTTACGGTAAGGATCGTTCACTAGCCCTGGACTGCAGGGGACCTCGGGAAATATTTTTGGGACATAATTAAAGGTCTACTGAGGTGTAATTGACATTGAAAATGTCAAAGAAAAATTAATAATTTAGTATAAACGAAAAATGAAAATTAAAGAAATCGGCGGTACAATGAGTAAATCGGTGCTACTGAAAAAGTCTGAATTTGACCCGAAGAGGGGCATTTTGGTCATTTTACACCTAGAGTTGACTTTTGACTTCAATGTCCATTAAAAATAAGTGGTATGAACTTTTGAAAATTTCATGAAAAATGAAGTGCAATTAAAAGAGAAATGGGAGATTAATTTGCAAATATCAAAACTTTAAATATAATAATATTAACCTAAGTTAGTGGAGATTAGTGGGCCGAAAAAAAGGACACCTAAGGGCAGATTTCATCCACTTTCAATTCACTTTCTTCAATTCTTCTCCCATGGCCAAATTCGAGCTTTCAAGTTTCTTCCATGGGCATCCCACAAGCAAGCTTCATCCACCCATCTTCAAGCCATGATTCTTCAAACTTCCTTCACTAAAGTTGATTTACACATCATGGGCAGCATGTAGGAAGCAAAAAGAAGAAGTTTTGGTGAGGTTTAGCAAGCTCCAAATAAAGGTTAGCGCTTAATCTTCCCATTTTCCTTCACTAATCCTTGTGTTGAGCTTTGGGTAAATTGAATTGCTAAGAAAAATTGAGAAAATGATTGAGTATTGGTGAACCTTAGTTTTGGCAGCCATGAAAATGCATGGTTAGTGACTTATTCTTATATTTATATGGATGGGAATTAAGGTTGATTAACTCAATGGAAGTTGTAGTAGGTTAATGTCCAAGTGTGTGTATGTTAGTGCTTGAATTAAGGGTTTAATAGTGGGACTTTGATGCTTTAGTAAACTGCCATGTTGGGCAACCTTAAATATTATGAATTTGTGTGTGAGTTTATGAAATTTATCAATGAAATATGATGGTGTCGAATGGTGGGCAGTTTGTGTAATTGCCATGGAAGTGTATGTGTGATATATGTATTGTTGTACATTGAATTTGGGTTGAAGTAAATGTTAAACATTAATGGTGTATTGTGTGCATTAAGTGTAACACCCCTATGTTCGGTAGTGCGTTCTACTGTTCCGGTGACCAGTGTTGTCCGGACAGCTAGGATGCCTAGAACTACACTTCGTTATGAGTGACGAGACATAAAATAATGAAATAGAAGAAAAGAAAATACAAGAAAAACAAAGGAAAATATAATGAAAAATTAAATTGATGGTACCTAAAGTAAATAGCAAAAATTATGGGTTAATGTGGGATAAATGAAAGTTAAACATATTATATGATTAAATTGGTGTAAGTGGACCACTATAGGAATAAACTAAGAACTAAATGGCAGGTGTACACCCATTATACATTCTGAAACTTCATCTTCTCCAAATCCTCTCAACCATGCCGAATTGAAGAAAAGAAAACTCCATTGCCGTTTGCATGAAGCTTCATCCTCTCCCTCATTTCACCTCCAATCACCTAAGTGGCTTCATTAAGTTTTATCTCCACATCATAAGGAAGAAGTAGATACCAATATTAAGAAGTTTAGTGAAGGTTTGGTAAGTCCCAACAATAGGTAAGTTTGAGATTTTGAATATTGCTTTGTTAAACTTTGTATACATGTTATGGGTGTGTGCTTTGTGAAGGAATTTTTTTGTTTTGAGAAGTTCTTGATATATCAAGTTTGGACAGCCATGGAGATGTATATTTGATGATTTATTCTTACATTATTTGATGGGAAATTATGTTGAGTAGGGTGATTAATGTCCTAGTAAGTTTTTTCCATGTATATGTGGTGATTGTGCAATTGGGATTGAAGTTGACGAAATTATGGACACTTTGGCAATATGAAGCATTTCGGCAGCCTTGAGGCTTCTTGATGAGTGTTTAAATTCATGAAGATATTGGGTAAATTGTGACATTGAGGATTGATGAATATGTATGTAAATTGGTTGTAGAAATTGTATGTAACAATTAGGAGTGTTTATGTGTATTTATGGTTGTATTTGGACTTTATGAATTAGAGTTTCATTTGGTGTATTGAAGATATTTGTATTCTGCCCAAAGTGTCTTTAAATTGAAGTGATATATGGTTTTGGTAATGTACTAAAACAGAATTGGGTTGAGGAGTGGATTTATGGTAAGGTAAATGTGTAATTGTTACATGTTTAAGTAAGGTAATTAAGGACAGTATACATTTTAACCTATAACTTTAAATGTGTAACTCCAATTGGTATGAGACCAATTGGAGGTGAAACTAGGCACAAAATGTGCCAACTTTCATTGAGAAAGCATACCAAAATTCTGCTTGCAAGGTAGCATGAAAAATGACCAATTCGGATTAAGTACAATTGAGACCTGAAAATTGACCAATTGGGCAGTAGTTAGAGTTTAGGCCATAACTCACTCAAAACTGGTCCAATTGACCTGAAATTTTAACCATGAATAGTTAAGACCCATACCTACAAGTATTATGAAGAAACCAAAGCCCATAAATGACCATAAGCAAGTCAAACAGCTTGCACAAGTTCGGGTCCAAAAACTGGCCGAACCAAAGTTGACCAAATTTGACCTAAAATGACCTAATTTGATGCCATTTGACCAGCAATAGTAAAATGGCCATAACTTGGTCTACATAACTCAGAATGACCTAAAATTTTGCCCCGCATTCCGCAAGACATAGATCTACAAGTTTGTAGTTTTGACCGAAACCCAAAAACCGAGGGAACTAGGTCGTCCGGCTAGGTCAAACTAGTATACCGGAATACAGCAATTTGCAATAAAATGCACTAAACAAGGAAAATGAAATTGGTAACGTGTCCCAACCCTAAAACACTATCGAATGTGACATATTAATGACACTAAAACCTAATTTACCTAGAACGCATCGAGGGTCGATATATTAGGTGATTAAGCAAATAATAGCTTTCAGTGAATTATTTGTCAAACATTATCGATAGAGACAGTTTAATTTAGTACTGAAACACTTCAAATTGTGTTTCTCAGTTAGTAAAGACTCAGGGAAAGGGAAGGAAACACTGAGTCCAGGCCAGGAGACAATTATCAGAGCTTTGTGCACAACAACTATTTCTTTTGAATTTTTCAATTGAAATGAATTATGACTATTTGTACATTATTGTTTTAAATTGTGGAAATGTGTTTGAATGGATATTTATTGCTTGAAAAGCATTGTAAATGATTTAAAACTGTGAGAAATTATTTGAATGATATTGATGGATACTTATTGATTGAAAAGTATTGGAAATGGTTTGAAACCGCAGCTATCATGTATATTGATTGTATTCCTCGCTAGCTTGTCTAGTGGGACGAATTGAATTCCCTCTCTAGCTGAAGTGTTGAGGTGTGTGCCTGTTGAGGACGAATTGGATGAGTACTCATATTTTTGCTAGCTAGCTATGTTATTCCTCATTAGTCATTGACTTTTGGGACGAATTGAATACCTCATTAGCCATCGGCTTTTGGGACGAATTGAACCTTGGAACATGATTTAAGCTGTGTGTGATTTATTGATATGTATTGTGAGATTGTGAAATGAATTTAAACTCTTATTGACATATATTGTCCTTTGAATTCAACCATGATCTGTCTTATTGAAATTTATTGTGATATTGAGAAATGGAGTTTAAATTCTTGTTGACAATTACTGTCTTGAAATTAACTATGGTTTTAAGTATCCACTATTTATATGATTTATGAATTGTGATTTAAATTGTATTTGGTTAATGTTGTGCACCACTGAGACATTGTCTCAGCGATAGCTTTTTATTGTTGTCGCAGGTAAACAGACAGACAGAGCAGCAGACTAGGCTGCTAGTACCTCCAACGAGAGATTACCGGGTATAATGAGTATACCAACATTTTGCATTTTGTACTGTAATGTATGACCACTGTATGTACATGTTTTAGTGGTATCAGAGCAAAGTTTTTAAATTCTGTTTTCACATGTTATTTGAATATTCTTTCTTTGTAGTACAACTGCTCGACATCATTGTTTGATACATACAGTGCATTACATTATAAATATGCACTAACGAGAGGAAATCTCCTTGTGTTATTTGTTCGGGAGATCTAAAATCCTCGCATTGATTGTGGAAGAGGGTGATCGTTCAATCGATCAATCTATTGAGGCTGAGGTGCAAGGATGCCCTGTGCCTACATAATGTCGGTGGTTCAAAGAAGACCACTGCATCGTAGTTTCTGCTCGTTTGCTCGTGAGATGGCTGCAATATTCCAACAAATGGCTGGTAATGTGCCTACTCAAGTCCCAATACAGACACCAGTGGTACAACCACAGTCTCCTACTTGGCAGTATGAAAAATTGATGAAGTATGGGGCTACAGAGTTTAAGGGGACAGTAGATCCTCTAGAAGCTTAACAATGGTTAGAAAGGATGGATTGGGTATTCAAGAAACTGCATTGCACAGAGGAGCTCAGATTTGAATACTCTGTATCTTTGTTACAGGGGGATGCTTATGACTGGTGGAAAATCATTCCCCATAGTCTGGTAGAACCTGCAGTGCTAACATGGAATGACTTTCTCAGGGAATTCAGACAGAAATATGTCCCTGATGCTTATGTAGACCAGAAGTTACAAGAATTCCTAACTCTGAAACAGGGGAACAGATCAGTGGCTGAGTATGAAAGAGAATTTTCCCGCTTAAGCCATTATGCAGTAAGTTTACTTGCTACCAGCAGGGAGAGATGCAAGAGGTTTGAAACAGGCTTGAAGCCCAATATCAGATTACAAGTAGTCGGCTTCAAACACACTAACTTCTCTGAACTTATTTCTCAAGCTTTAGAGTTAGAAAGAATTGAGTTTGAAGCTGCTCCTGAGAAAAAGAAATCAGAGAAGACAGAGAAAGAGGAAAATCAGAGAAACGAGTTCGGTGGTCCCTCTTGGAAAGAGGAAGAATTATGGGGGACACAGCAGAGGTGGCAAGAAATCTGGTAGGGGAAGATATTCAGGACAGAAGCCTCCCCTATTTGGTCAGCAGAGTACCAGAGGTTCCTACCCTCCCTGTAACACCCTCCCGGTAGCAACTCCGTACATTCTACTGTTCCGGTGACCGGTGTCGGTCCGGACAGCTAGAACGTTCGGAAAAATATTTAAACTAAAGTGAGGAACCATAATTAACTCAAATATTAATAAGAAAAATTTAGTAAAAATTTTAGAAATAAAATACAACCAAGTTAAATGAGTCGGTGCCCAAGCGATGGGTAACCCAGAGGGAAGTTGCGGTTCTCGCAACTAGGAGCCTTAGACCTAGGGAAAAATTCATAAAATAATTTTTGGGACTCCAGAGAAGGATCATTGAGGTTCCTATGGCATTAGAATGCCAAGAAAATATTTAGAAAAATTTTTCAATCGTACAGACAATTTTGACCCGTTAAGCCAAATGGAGGGCATTTTGGTCATTTCGCCTTCAGAGGTGATTTTTGGCCGACTTGTCCAGTTAAATAAATAATTATTATGATCTAAAATAAGAATAAATATTGCTAAAAATTAAAATGAAATTTGGTAGAAAAGAAAAGAAAAGAAAAATAAAGGAAATTAAGGATAATGACATCACATGATGTCATGTACTTACTCCCAACCAATCAAAATTTAACAAGCCTTCTTAAATCACTTAAAAGAGTCAAAATGGACCAAAAAAATTCTGGTCTTTTTCTTCTTCTTCAGCCAGCCAAAAATCCCCTCCCTTTTCCTCCATAGCTCTTATTCTCTTATACCTTAAAACATTTGATTTCTCAACCCAAAATCTATAAAGTCATTCACTAAAATTGGTCACCCAACCTTGCTAGAGTGTTTGGCAGCCTAGAAAAAGAAAGAAAGTGAAGTTCAAGCTTGGGAAAATTCTGCCCTACTAAGGTTAGTGCCTATTTGTACATACATCTCTCTTATTCCATGTTAAAGACTTAAAATGAGCAATAATTTGTAAATTAAACTAATAAAATTTATATGTATGTACACCATGGATTTCGGCAGCCCTAAGGAAGGGATGAGATTGATTGTTTTGATGGGCTTAGAGTGGACTAGAGAGGGTGTTTAAAAGTGTATATATATATGTAATGAATGAAAGTGTTTAACTAAGGTGTGGGGTGCGAATTGAAATGGGAAATTAGGGTTTTGGGAGAGAAACTTGGACTTTGCTTATGTAATGGTAAATGAACATTTTAATGGTCAATTAGTGACCATTTGAGGGAAGTTGACCATAACTTGAAGTGAATTATGGCATTGCAAACTAATTTGGTATGCTGCCTAGTGTAACCAGCAGGGTGGCTGTGAGTCCAGCCTGCTTGGACAGCCATAACTTTGGCTGTGTAGGTTCAATTGGTGTTTGGCCAATTGGACATGAAACTAGACACATAATGGCACAATTTTGGTGAAGAAACCATGCCCAAAAGACCAAAGCAAGTGGACCAAAAACTGGCCCCAATCCGGATGTCCTGTAACCAGATTCTGCAGAATGACCAAATGAACAGTAATTGTTCATTTGGCCATAACTCATTGTAGAATGGCCCAATTGACCTGAAATTTTTACAGTAACAAGTTAAGATATAGACCAACAACTTTAATGAAGAAACCTACCCCAAATTATGACCAAAACCTATCCAACAAGGCAGTTGCGATCCATTCCTTTGCTGACCGTAGATATGGTCAGTTCTGTAATTTTTCAATCCGGCCAGCTGTGGTTTTTGGACCATAACTGGAGCTACAAAACTCCAAATGAAATGATTCAAAAGTTATAACTTGGGACTTCTTCCTCTCTGAATTCAAGAAGAAATATGTGGGTAGTGTATACCTGGAAGAGAGAAGAAGAGAGTTCATTAATCTGAGGTAGAGACAGCTGTCAGTGGCTGAGTCTGAGAAGGAATTCGTCAGATTGAGCCGCTATGGAAGGGAGATAGTCCCTAATGAGGCCGAAAGGTGTAAGAGATTTGAAGAAGGATTAAATGACAATATAAAGATCATGATCACTGCCTTGGGAATCACAGACTTCACCAAGTTAGTGGAAGCTGCAATAAAGGTTGAAAAGGTTAGAATAAGTGAGCAGAGCAGAAGAGAGAGACAACAGAAGAGGGGCCCAGGTCAGTCTAGTTCATCTCCTGCATTTGGGAAGAAGTTCAAGGGTCCACCTGCACAGAGTTCAGGTCAGCCACAAGGTCAGGGTCAGTCTCACGGGCCCAGACCACAGTTTACCCATAGGAGAGGTCAGTCCACACCATCAGTGGGCAGCTCTCCAGGGATGGGGTTCAGGGGACCAGCCCCAGCAACTTCTCCATGTCCACATTGTTTGAAATGGCATAAGGGAGAGTGTTGGAGAGTGACTGGTGCCTGCTTAAGATGTGGGTGCATCCACCTACCCGTAGAAAGGGGGATACTAGTAGGGGAGAGTGACCAAGACATTCTGGTCACTAATCCATTGGGCCACAGTGTAGTGGTGAACAAAGTATACAAGGGTTGCCCGTTAAGGATTCAGGGGTATGAATTTTTGGCAGACCTGATTGAGTTGCCCTTCCACGAGTTTGACGTGATTTTGGGAATGGATTGGTTGTCACGTCATCAGGCAATAGTTGATTGTAAACTGAAGAGGATTTCTTTGAAAACTTCTGAGGGTAATGAGATCACAGTTGTGGGGGAAAGGACAGATTTCTTGTCCAATGTCATCTCAGCCACAGTTGCAAGAAGAATGATGAGAAAAGGCTGTGAAGCCTACCTAGCACATGTGGTGGATACTAGGCAGGCTAAGCCAAACCTGAGTGATATACCCACAGTAAGAGACTTCCTGCAGGTATTTCTGAAGAGTTGCCTGGTTTGCCACGAGAAGGGAAGTTGAATTTGCTATTGAGACAACTGCAGATCAAAGACCCATTTCCATTACTCCTTATAGGATGGCACCCATGGAATTGAGGGAGTTGAAAACTCAGTTGCAAGAGTTACTTGATAAGGGGTTTATACACCCCAGTGTGTCACCATGGGGAGCTCCAGTGCTGTTTGTAAAGAAAAAGGATGGGACTTTGAGGCTATGTATCGATTACCGGCAGTTGAATAAAGTGACTGTGAGAACAAATATCCGTTGCCTAGAATTGATGATCTGTTTGATCAGTTGAAGGGAGCAGGAGTATTTTCTAAGATTGATCTCAGATCAGGGTATCATTAGTTGAGGGTGAAGGATGTAGAAGTGCCAAAGACTGCATTTAGGACCCGGTATGGGCATTATGAGTTTCTAGTGATGCCCTTTGGCCTAACAAATGCACCAGCGGCATTTATGGACCTTATGAACCGTATCTTCCAACCATACCTAGATCGGTTCGTAGTGGTCTTTATTGATGATATTCTGGTGTATTCCAAGACCAGGGAAGAACATGATGAGCATTTGAGGATTGTTCTGCAAACCCTGAGAGAAAAGAAGCTGTATGCTAAGTTGTCCATGTGTGACTTTTGGTTGAATGAGATTGCATTCCTTGGACACATAGTGTCAGCTGATGGGATTAGGGTGGATCCCAAGAAAATAGAAGCAGTGATGGAATGGAAGCCTCCCAGGAATACAACTGAAGTCAGAAGCTTCTTGGGGCTAACTGGGTATTACAGGAGATTTGTGAAGGGATTTTCCTTAATAGCTGCTCCAATGACCAAGTTGTTACACAAGAATGTCAGATTTTACTAGAATGATAAGTGTTAGACCAGTTTTGAGAAGTTGAAGGCTATGTTGACAGAGACACCAGTGTTAACACAGCCAGTGTCAGGAAAGGACTTTGTGGTCTACAGTGATGCCTCTCATAATGGGTTAGGGTGTGTATTGATGCAAGAGGGGAAGGTGGTCGCTTATGCTTCCAGGCAGCTAAGCCCACATGAACAAAATTACCCTACCCATGATCTAAAGCTTGCAGCAATTATCTTCGCACTGAAGATATGGAGGCATTACTTGTATGGTGAAAAGTGCTACATTTACACGGACCACAAAAGCCTGAAATACTTGCCAACCCAGAAGGAGCTCAACCTTAGACAGAGACGATGGATTGAGTTCCTAAAGGACTATGATTGTGTAATTGACTACCATCCTGGGAAGGCAAATGTAGTTGCTGATGCTTTGAGCAGAAAATCCATCACAGCTTTGAGATCATTGAATGCCCGTCTATCTTTGGTTCGAGATGGAGCTATTTTGGCTGAGTTGCAAGTGAGGCCAAGCCTGTTACAGCACATTTTAGATGGGCAAAAAGTAGATAAGAAGCTAATGGCTATTATGAGCAAAATCTCAGAGGGAAAAGCAACTGACTATGTGGTGAAAGCAGATGGGTGTCTGTATTACAAAGGAAGACTGTGTGTACCAGATGATGGGGAATTGAAGGCGCTTTTCTAAAGAGGCACACACCGGTGTATATGCTATGCACCTGTGAAGTACAAAGATGTATCATGATTTGAAGCTTCAGTATTGGTGGCCTGGTATGAAGAAGGACATAGCTGACTATGTGACTAAATGCTTGACATGTCAGCAAGTCAAGGCAGAACATTAAGTTCCATCAGGGTAGCTACAGCCTATACGCATACCTGAATGGAAATGGGATCGGGTCACCATGGATTTTGTAAGTGGCCTACCTCTCACCCAGAAGAAACATGATGCAGTGTGGGTGATAGTATATAGATTGACGAAGTCGACACACTTCTGCCGATTAGGATGACTACTCACTGGAGAAGTTAGCAGAATTGTATATCAGTGAGATAGTTAGACTGCATGGAATTTCACTTTCCATCATATCTGATCGAGACCCAAGGATTACATCGAGATTTTGGAAGAAGTTGCATGAGTCCTTGGGTACACAACTCCACTTCAGCACAGCTTTGCATCCTCAGAGGGATGGGCAATCAGAAAGAGTAATCCAGGTAAATAATTGAAACTAATGGAATTGATACAAATATTGAATTAAAATGATAATAATAACATGAAATATGTGCCACGTCCTTGAGGATATGCTGAGGGGTTGTGTCATTGAGTTTGAGGGAAGTTGGGATAGATACCTCCCACTGGCAGAATTTGCATACAACAATAGCTACCAAGCTAGCATCCAAATGGCCCCATATGAAGCACTGTATGGGAGAAAATGTAAAACTCCAGTGTGCTGGACTGAATTGGGCGAAGACAAACTGGTAGGGCTAGGCCTGGTAAAGCAGACTGAGGAGAAAGTAAAACTAATCAAAGCCAATCTGAAGGTTGCCTCAGATAGACAGAAATCTTATGCCGATCTGAAGAGAAAAGAAATAGAATATATGGTTGGCGACAAAGTGTTCCTCAAGGTATCACTGTGGAAGAACTTATTGAGGTTTGGAAGGAAAGGTAAGTTAAGCTTAGGTTCATTGACCCATATGAAGTCATTGAACGTGTGGGTCCAGTGGCCTATAGGCTAGCTTTACCACTAGAGCGGGACAAGATCCATAATGTGTTCCACGTGTCTATGCTAAGAAGATACCGCTCGGATCCTTCACATGTCATCTCCATGGAAGAAATTGAAGTACAACCGGATTTGACATATGAAGAAGAACCCATACGGATTCTGGCTCGGAAAGTGAAAGAATTGAGAAATAAGCGGATTCCACTGGTGAAAGTGCTTTGGAGGCACCACAACACCGAGGAGGCAACTTGGGAAAGTGAAGAGACGATGAGGCAACAGTTCCCTCAACTGCTTGCATCAGGTAAATTTTGAGGACGAAATTTAAATTAGAGGGGAAGAGTTGTAACACCCTCTCGGTAGCAACTCCGTACATTCTACTGTTCCGGTGACCGGTGTCGGTCCGGACAGCTAGAATGTTCGGAAAAATATTTAAACTAAAGTGAGAAACCATAATTAACTCAAATATTAATAAGAAAAATTTAGTAAAAATTTTAGAAATAAAATACAACCAAGTTAAATGAGCCGGTGCCCAAGCGATTGGTAACCCAGAGGGAAGTTGCGGTTCTCGCAACTAGGAGCCCTAGACCCGGGGAAAAATTCATAAAATAATTTTTGGGACTCCAGAGAAGGATCATTGAGGTTCCTATGGCATTAGAATGCCAAGAAAATATTTAGAAAAATTTTTCAATCGTACAGACAATTTTGACCCGTTAAGCCAAACGGAGGGCATTTTGGTCATTTCGCCTTCAGAGGCGATTTTTGGCCGACTTGTCCAGTTAAATAAATAATTATTATGATCTAAAATATGAATAAATATTGCTAAAAATTAAAATGAAATTTGGTAGAAAAGAAAAGAAAAGAAAAATAAAGGAAATTAAGGATAATGACATCACATGATGTCATGTACTTACTCCCAACCAATCAAAATTTAACAAGCCTTCTTAAATCACTTAAAAGAGTCAAAATGGACCAAAAAAATTCTGGTATTCTTCTTCTTCTTCAGCCAGCCGAAATCCCCTCCCTTTTCCTCCATAGCTCTTATTCTCTCATACCTTAAAACCTTTGATTTCTCACCCCAAAATCTATAAAGTCATTCACTAAAATTGGTCACCCAACCTTGCTAGAGTGTTTGGCAGCCTAGAAAAAGAAAGAAAGTGAAGTTTAAGCTTGGGAAAATTCTGCCCTACTAAGGTTAGTGCCTATTTGTACATACATCTCTCTTATTCCATGTCAAAGACTTAAAATGAGCAAGAATTTGTAAATTAAATGAATAAAATTTATATGTATGTACACCATGGATTTCGGCAGCCCTAAGGAAGGGATGAGATTGATTGTTTTGATGGGCTTAGAGTGGACTAGAGAGGGTGTTTAAAGTGTATATATATATATGTAATGAATGAAAGTGTTTAACTAAGGTGTGGGGTGCGAATTGAAATGGGAAATTAGGGTTTTGGGAGAGAAACTTGGACTTTGCTTATGTAATGGTAAATGGACATTTTAATGGTCAATTAGTGACCATTTGAGGGAAGTTGACCACAACTTGAAGTGAATTATGGCATTGCAAACTAATTTGGTATGCTGCCTAGTGTAACCAGAAGGGTGGCTGTGAGTCCAGCCTGCTTGGACAGCCATAACTTTGGATGTGTAGGTTCAATTGGTGTTTGGCCAATTGGACATGAAACTAGACACATAATGGCAGAATTTTGGTGAAGAAACCAAGCCCAAAAGACCAAAGCAAGTGGACCAAAAACTGGCCCCAATCCGGATGTCTTGTAACCAGATTCTGCAGAATGACCAAATGAACAGTAATTGTTCATTTGGCCATAACTCATTGTAGAATGGCCCAATTGACCTGAAATTTTTACAGCAACAAGTTAAGATATAGACCAACAACTTTAATGAAGAAACCTACCCCAAATTATGACCAGAACCTATCCAACAAGGCAGTTGCGATCCTTTGCTCACCTTTGCCGTAGATATGGTCAGTTCTGCAATTTTTCAATCCGGCCAGCTGTGGTTTTTGGACCATAACTGGAGCTATAACTTGGGACTTCTTCCTCTCTGAATTCAAGAAGAAATATGTGGGTAGTGTATACCTGGAAGAGAGAAGAAGAGAGTTCATTAATCTGAGGCAGAGACAGCTGTCAGTGGCTGAGTCTGAGAAGGAATTCGTCAGATTGAGCCGCTATGGAAGGGAGATAGTCCCTAATGAGGCCGAAAGGTGTAAGAGATTTGAAGAAGGATTAAATGACAATATAAAGATCATGATCACTGCCTTGGGAATCACAGACTTCACCAAGTTAGTGGAAGCTGCAATAAAGGTTGAAAAGGTTAGAATAAGTGAGCAGAGCAGAAGAGAGAGACAACAGAAGAGGGGCCCAGGTCAGTCTAGTTCATCTCCTGCATTTGGGAATAAGTTCAAGGGTCCACCTGCACAGAGTTCAGGTCAGCCACAAGGTCAGGGTCAGACTCAGGGGCCCAAGCCACAGTTTACCCCTAGGAGAGGTCAGTCCACACCATCAATGGGCAGCTCTCCAGGGATGGGGTTCAGGGGACCAGCCCCAGCATCTTCTACATGTGCACATTGTTTGAAATGGCATAAGGGAGAGTGTTGGAGAGTGACTGGTGCCTGCTTAAGATGTGGGTCAACAGAGCATCAGTTGAAGAACTGTCCATGCAGAACTACTACAGCTGCTCCAACACAAGCAGACATACCTGCTCCTGCACCACAAAGGGGTAGGAAATCTGGCAAATCTGACGCAGTGGGACCATCACAGAGGCCTGCATCTGAGCCAGCAGAGAGGCCTGATAACAGACCACCTGCCAGAGCTTATGCCATTAGAGCTTAGGAGGAGCAAGATGCCCCGAACATCATCAGGGGGACGTTCTCCCTCTACACTACATCTGTGCATGCATTAGTGGATCCAGGATCCACTCATTCATACATCTGCATCAACCTACCCGTAGAAAGGGGGATACTAGTAGGGGAGAGTGACCAAGACATTCTGGTCACTAATCCATTGGGCCACAGTGTAGTGGTGAACAAAGTATACAAGGGTTGCCCGTTAAGGATTCAGGGGTATGAATTTTTGGCAGACCTGATTGAGTTGCCCTTCCACGAGTTTGACGTGATTTGGGAATGGATTGGTTGTCACGTCATCAGGCAATAGTTGATTGTAAACTAAAGAGGATTTCTTTGAAAACTTCTGAGGGTAATGAGATCACAATTGTGGGGGAAAGGACAGATTTCTTGTCCAATGTCATCTCAGCCACAGTTGCAAGAAGAATGATGAGAAAAGGCTGTGAAGCCTACCTAGCACATGTGGTGGATACTAGGTAGGCTAAGCCAAACCTGAGTGATATGCCCACAGTAAGAGACTTCCCAGAGGTATTTCCTGAAGAGTTGCCTGGTTTGCCACCAGAAAGGGAAGTTGAATTTGCTATTGAGACACTGCCGAGTACAGCACCCATTTCCATTACTCCTTATAGGATGGCACCCATGGAATTGAGCTTCGATTGCAAGAGTTACTTGATAAGGGGTTTATACACCCAGATGTGTCACCATGGGGAGCTCCAAGGTCTTTGTTTGTAAAGAAAAAGGATGGGACTTTGAGGCTATGTATCGATTACCGGCAGTTGAATAAAGTGACTGTGAAGAACAAATATCCGTTGCCTAGAATTGATGATCTGTTTGATCAGTTGAAGGGAGCAGGAGTATTTTCTAAGATTGATCTCAGATCAGGGTATCATCAGTTGAGGGTGAAGGATGTAGATGTGCCAAAGACTACATTTAGGACCCGGTATGGGCATTATGAGTTTCTGGTGATGCCCTTTGGCCTAACAAATGCACCAGCGGCATTTATGGACCTTATGAACCGTATCTTCCAACCATACCTAGATCAGTTCGTAGTGGTCTTTATTGATGATATTCTGGTGTATTCCAAGACCAGGGAAGAACATGATGAGCATTTGAGGATTGTTCTGCAAACCCTGAGAGAAAAGAAGCTGTATGCTAAGTTGTCCATGTGTGACTTTTGGTTGAATGAGATTGCATTCCTTGGACACATAGTGTCAGCTGATGGGATTAAGGTGGATCCCAAGAAAATAGAAGCAGTGATGGAATGGAAGCCTCCCAGGAATACAACTGAAGTCAGAAGCTTCTTGGGGCTAGCTGGGTATTACAGGAGATTTGTGAAGGGATTTTCCTTAATAGCTGCTCCAATGACCAAGTTGTTACACAAGAATGTCAGATTTGACTGGAATGACAAGTGTCAGACCAGTTTTGAGAAGTTGAAGGCTATGTTGATAGAGGCACTAGTGTTAACACAACCCGGTGTCGTGAAAGGACTTTGTGGTCTCTGATGATGCCTCTCATAATGGGTTAGGGTGTGTATTGATGCAAGAGGGGAAGGTGGTCGCTTATGCTTCCAGGCAGTTAAGGCCACATGAACAAAATTACCCTACCCATGATCTAGAGCTTGCAGTAATGATCTTCGCACTGAAGATATGGAGGCATTACTTGTATGGTGAAAAGTGCTACATTTACACGGACCACAAAAGCCTGAAATACTTGCCAACCCAGAAGGAGCTCAACCTTAGATAGAGACGATGGATTGAGTTCCTGAAGGATTATGATTGTGTAATTGACTACCATCCTGGGAAGGCAAATGTAGTTGCTGATGCTTTGAGCAGAAAATCCATCACAGCTTTGAGATCATTGAATGCCCGTCTACATTTACATCGAGATTTTGGAAGAAGTTGCATGAGTCCTTGGGTACACAACTCCACTTCAGCACAGCTTTCCATCCTCAGACGGATGGGCAATCAGAAAGAGTAATCCAGGTAAACAATTGAAACCAATGGAATTGATACAAATATTGAATTAAAATGATAATAATAACATGAAATATATGCCAGGTCCTTGAGGATATCTTTGAGGGTTGTGTCATTGAGTTTGAGGAAGTTGGGATAGATACCTCCCAGCGGAATTTGCATACAACAATAGCTACCAAGCTAGCATCCAAATGGCCCCATATGAAGCACTGTATGGGAGAAAATGTAGAACTCCAGTGTGCTGGACTGAATTGGGCGAAGACAAACTGGTAGGGCCAGACCTGGTAAAGCAGACTGAGGAGAAAGTAAAACTAATCAAAGCCAATCTAAAGGTTGCCTCAGATAGACAGAAATCTTATGCCGACCTGAAGAGAAAAGAAATAGAATATATGGTTGGCGACAAAGTGTTCCTCAAGGTATCACCGTGGAAGAAGGTATTGAGGTTTGGAAGGAAAGGTAAGTTAAGCTTAGGTTCATTGGCCCATATGAAGTCATTGAACGTGTGGGTCCAGTGGCCTATAGGCTAGCTTTACCACCAGAGCTGGACAAGATCCACAATGTGTTCCACGTGTCTATGCTAAGAAGATACCGCTCGGATCCTTCACATGGCATCTCCATGGAAGAAATTGAAGTACAACCTGATTTGACATATGAAGAAGAACCCATACGGATTCTGGCTCGGGAAGTGAAAGAATTGAGAAATAAGCGGATTCCACTGGTGAAAGTGCTTTGGAGGCACCACAACACCGAGGAGGCAACTTGGGAAAGTGAAGAGACGATGAGGCAACAGTTCCGTCAACTGTTTGCATCAGGTAAATTTCGAGGACGAAATTTAAATTAGAGGGGAAGAGTTGTAACACCCTCCCGGTAGCAACTCCGTACATTCTCTTTATTCGTGTGTCGGTCCGAACAGCTAGAACGTTCGGAAAAATATTTAAACTAAAGTGAGGAACCATAATTAACTCAAATATTAATAAGAAAAATTTAGTAAAAATTTTAGAAATAAAATACAACCAAGTTAAATGAGCCGGTGCCCAAGCGATGGGTAACCCAGAGGGAAGTTGCGGTTCTCGCAACTAGGAGCCCTAGACCTGGGGAAAAATTCATAAAATAATTTTTGGGACTCCAGAGAAGGATCATTGAGGTTCCTATGGCATTATAATGCCAAGAAAATATTTAGAAAAATTTTTCAATCGGTACAGACAATTTTGACCCGTTAAGCCAAATGGAGGGCATTTTGGTCATTTCGCCTTCAGAGGCGATTTTTTGCCGACTTGTCCAGTTAAATAAATAATTATTATGATCTAAAATATGAATAAATATTGCTAAAAATTAAAATGAAATTTGGTAGAAAAGAAAAGAAAAGAAAAATAATGGAAATTAAGGATAATGACATCACATGATGTCATGTACTTACTCCCAACCAATCAAAATTTAACAAGCCTTCTTAAATCACTTAAAAGAGTCAAAATGGAACAAAAAAATTCTGTTATTCTTCTTCTTCTTCAGCCAGCCGAAAATCCCCTCCCTTTTCCTCCATAGCTCTTATTCTCTTATACCTTAAAACCTTTGATTTCTCACCCCAAAATCTATAAAGTCATTCACTAAAATTGGTCACCCAACCTTGCTAGAGTGTTTGGCAGCCTAGAAAAAGAAAGAAAGTGAAGTTCAAGCTTGGGAAAATTCTGCCCTACTAAGGTTAGTGCCTATTTGTACATACATCTCTCTTATTCCATGTTAAAGACTTAAAATGAGCAAGAATTTGTAAATTAAATGAATAAAATTTATATGTATGTACACCATGGATTTTGGCAGCCCTAAGGAAGGGATGAGATTGATTGTTTTGATGGGCTTAGAGTGGACTAGAGAGGGTGTTTAAAGTGTATATATATATATGTAATGAATGAAAGTGTTTAACTAAGGTGTGGGGTGCGAATTGAAATGGGAAATTAGGGTTTTGGGAGAGAAACTTGGACTTTGCTTATGTAATGGTAAATGGACATTTTAATGGTCAATTAGTGACCATTTGAGGGAAGTTGACCACAACTTGAAGTGAATTATGGCATTGCAAACTAATTTGGTATGCTGCCTAGTGTAACCAGCAGGGTAGCTGTGAGTCCAGCCTGCTTGGACAGCCATAACTTTGGCTGTGTAGGTTCAACTGGTGTTTGGCCAATTGTACATGAAACTAGACACATAATGGCACAATTTTGGTGAAGAAACCATGCCCAAAAGACCAAAGCAAGTGGACCAAAAACTGGCCCCAATCCGGATGTCCTGTAACCAGATTCTGCAGAATGACCAAATGAACAGTAATTGTTCATTTGGCCATAACTCATTGTAGAATGGCCCAATTGACCTGAAATTTTTACAGCAATAAGTTAAGATATAGACCAACAACTTTAATGAAGAAACCTACCCCAAATTATGAGCAGAACCTATCCAACAAGGCAGTTGCAGTCACTGTTCACTGCACTGTAGATATGGTCAGTTCTGCAATTTTTCAATCCGGCCAGCTGTGGTTTTTGGACCATAACTGGAGCTACAAAACTCCAAATGAAATGATTCAAAAAAAGAAATTCAACTAGACAAAATAAGGAACAACTTTCATGTTTATCACTTTCTCAAATTCCCATTGCAACAGTAACTAATGGAACAGTAAATTTAGGGTACAAAAATTGAAAATTCTGCTCCCTTAGTTTTAAGCTTAGAAATGGTATTGGTGATTAATTCTAACAAGTTTTGAATGCAAAATGTGGTACATTGGGAGTGTTAAAACCAATGTACCTATTTTCTATGCAAAAGTCAACATTTTTGTTGACTAGTGAAGTGAATAGTGACACCAAAACTTGAAATTCAAAAATTGAAGAATTCAAAAGTATCAAATGCCCTAGTATACCTAACAAGATTTGTTTGGATAGTTTGGCATGCCAATAGGGTTCAGTTAGCAGTACTGCACATGGCATTATGCCATTCTGTGATTTCATGGCTTTTAGCCATTCTGACATTGTGTTGATATTTGGCCTTATGCCTATTGTTATCACAGCTTATTAGCTGTTCTGTTGCACACCGGGAGATGCATATGTGACCGATGGTGTGACGGCCGAGGTACTAGATACCCAGTGCGGTTTACATTTATCGATCCAGTCATCGGTATAGGTTACTTGGGCAACCAAAAATGAAAGTGGATAAATTTAATGAAATAATGAATATAACAAGTACAAAACAAGTAAGACATCGATACATTCAATACATATTTATCTTCTGTTATTTCCTTTTATTTTATTATTGCACCACTAAGCATTATTGCATAGCACGTTGCTTTTGCCACGCGTAGGTTCCGAGAATCTTGGCCAGAGCCCGTGAGACCGCAGACCGGGTGAGACCTCCTGCACTCTGCATAGTGTCCGTGTCACCTCACCATCTACAGTGCATTGGTAGGACACTAGGTTTCATTTTGGCATTTTGTAACTAACTTTTATTTTCTCATATGTAATTGAACTTATATAATGTATTTTGATATTCATGTATGTAATGAAAATTGTGGTTATGAATGGAAAATTTGAGTATTTATTTATTGTTTGTATATGAGTACCATGAGAAATGAATGTTTGAGTAATACCTCAAATAAATTATAAGTTCAATAAATGACTTAAATGAATTATATTTGAAATAATGGTGGGATATGCTACAAGGCTATTGGAGCTGTTATATAGCTGGAGGCAGCACGACACTTTTGCAAGAAATTTGCACGATGAGTTGAGAGTTGGACTATCGAGCAAAGCAGTGCTCCCAATTAGATGTATGCAATGAGACGAGGGAAGAAGAGACATCACGATGTTGTTTGTGTTATTTGATCCGAGTTCTACCCATTCTTAATCATTGATTGCATTGTTGTTCCATGTATAAAAATGGACTTTGAGGTGCTAGTAACAAATGCGTTAGGGCGGAAAAGTCGGTTAATTTTTGGCCTTCCTCAGTATAGTGATGTGGTAATACATGGGGAAAGGCAGTTATTACCATTAAACGTCATTTTGGCTGCACTAGCCAGAAAAATGATCAGAAAGGGGTGTGAAGCCTACTTGGCACATGTGGTAGACACCCAAGTGGGGAGTCCAGCATTGAAGGACATCCCTACAGTACATGATTTTCCAGATGTGTTTCCTGATGAATTGCGGATTACCTCAAAAGAGAAATGCGTTTGAAATTAATGTTATGCTCGTGTGGATCCAATCTCCATAACGCCATACAGAATGTCACCATCAGAAATGAAGGATTTTAAGATACAATTTAAACAATTAATTGAAAAGTGATTCATCCGCACTATTGTGTCACCTTGGGAGCGCGAGTGTTGTTTGTTAAGAAGAAGGATGGTACTCTCCGCTTATGTATAGATTACCGGCAGTTGAATAAGGTGACAATAAAGAACAGATATCCATTGCCTCGCATTGATGATCTGTTTGATCAGTTGAAGGGTGCAGCTGTATTCTCCAAAATTGATTTGCGATCTGGTTATTATCGATTGAAGGTGCAAGAGCGAGTATTCAAAAGCGCTTTGAACTTCGGTATGGCCACTATGAGTTTCTAGTAATGCCATTCGGGTTAACAAATGCTCCAGCTGCTTTTATGGATCTGATGAACACTATCTTCAGACCATATCTTGATCAATTTGTGGTGGTGTTTATTGATGACATTTTGATATATTCAAGGAATGCAGAGGAGCATGACAGACACCTGCGGATTGTACTGCAGACTTTAAAGGAGAAACAGCTATACGCCATATTGTCGAAATGTGAATTTTGGCTGAAAGAATCTCCTTTTTGGGACATGTTGTGTCAGCTGAAGGGATCAAGGTAGATTCCAGCAAGGTAGAAGCTATCCTTAATTGGAAGCCGCCTAGGAACATCACAGAAATTCGCGATTTTAGGTTTAGTGGATATTACCGTCGGTTTGTGAAGGGGTTTTCTATGTTATCTTCTCCACTGACCAAACTGCTTCGGAAAGATGAAAAATTTCAGTGGACTGATAAATGCCAGCAAAGTTTTGATGAGTTGAAGAGGTGTTTGACTGAAGCTCCAATTCTCACTTTACCTACTTCGGGTAAAGAATACACAGTTTATAGTGATGCTTCTCACAATGGGTTAGGCTGTGTACTAATGCAAGATCGGAATGTCATTGCTTATGCATCACGCCAGCTGAAACCGCATGAGAGGAACTACCCAACAGATGATCTGGAGCTAGCAGCTATTCTTTTTGCTCTGAAGATCTGGAGACACTATTTGTATGGGGAGAAATGCTACATTTACACAGATCACAAGAGCTTGAAGTACTTAGGCACCTAGAAGGAATTAAATTTGAGGCAGAGGAGATGGTTAGAACTCATCAAAGATTATGATTGCTTAATAGACTATCAGCCAGGGAAAGCAAATGTAGTGGCTGACGCCTTAAGTCGCAAGACTATGGCAAGTCTCAGAGTTTCTCCTTTGTCCATGGTATATGAATTGAAACCACAGCATGCCAGTTTAGAGATTGATGATGAGGGACAGACAGTAGTTGCATGGCATGTACAGCTAGTGTTGATTGATCAGATCGAATAATGCTTTCGAGTGATGAAAAATATCAGAAGCTACTGAAAGAAGTCCAGCAGGGCAAGAAACCTGAATTCTCTGTGAAAGATGATGGTTTATTACTACATCAGGGCAGAATGTGCATTCCTAATGATGCTAAATTGAGACAGATCATTATGAAGGAAGCACATGAGTCTCCATTTGCTATGCACCCTGGTGGAACTAAAATGTATAGAGGGCTGAAAGAGCATTACTGGTGGATGGGCATGAATAGGGATATAGCTGAGTTTGTTTCCAAATTCCTAACTTGTCAGCAAGTAAAGGCAGAACATCAAGTTCCAGCTAGTTTGTTACATCCTTTGTCGATGCAGTGGAAATGGGAATGAATAACTATGGATTTTGTTCAGGACTTCCAAGGACACGAGTAGTCATGATGCGGTATGGGTTATAGTTGATGATTGACCAAGTCTGCTCACTTTTGCCGATGCGGATGGACTATAGCACAGAAAGATTGGCTAGATTGTACATATATGAGATTGTAAAATTGCATGGAGTGCAGTATCAATTGTATCGAGAGATCCTAGGTTCACTTCTAGATTCAGGGTAGTCTTGAGAGAGCCCTAGGAACTAGATTGAACTTCAAAGACAAGATTCCACCCACAGACAGATGGCCAGTCTGAAAGGGTTATTCAGATATTGGAGGATATGCTACGGGCTTGTGTGATTGAATTTGAAGGTAGTTGGGATACACACTTGCCTTTGATTGAGTTTGCTTATAACAACAGCTACCAATCAAGCATTGGGATGCCTCCATATGAAGCTTTGTATGGTAGAAAGTGCAGAACTCCCTTATGTTGGGATGAAGTAGGTGAAAGGAAGATGATTGGGCGTAAATTGTTCAGTGACAGAGGAAAAGATTAGATTGATTAGAGATAGACTCAAGGCTGCATCAGACCGTCAAAAGTCCTATGTTGATTTGAAAAGAAGAGATATTGAATATGCAGTGGGTGATAAGGTATTCCTCAAAGTTTCTCCTTGGAAGAGGATTATGAGATTTGGCAGAAAGGGGAAACTGAGTCCTCGTTTCATCGGACCATATGAGGTTCTGGAAAGAGTGGGTCCTTTGGCATATCGGTTGGCATTACCTCCAGAGCTAGCAAGGATACACAGTGTCTTCCATGTGTCCATGTTAAGGAGGTACAGATCTGACCCATCTCATGTACTATCAGTTGAAGAGATTGAGGTAAATCCAGACCTTTCATATGAGGAAGAACCCATAAAAATTCTGGCTTATGAGGTGAAGCAGCTAAGGAATAAACAGATACACCTGGTTAAAGTGCTGTGGAACCATCATTCAGGCCAAGAAGCTACTTGGGAACGTGAAGAGGATATGAGGAGATAGCACCCACAGCTGTTCAGAGACTAATGCCAGGTAAAATTTCGAGACAAAATTTATTTAAGGGGGGGAGAATTGTAACACCCCTATGTTCGGTAGTGCGTTCTACTGTTCCGGTGACCAATGTTGTCCGGACAGCTAGGATGCCTAGAACTACACTTCGTTATGAGTGACGAGACATAAAATAATGAAATAGAAGAAAAGAAAATACAAGAAAAACAAAGGAAAATATAATGAAAAATTAAATTGATGGTACCTAAAGTAAATAGCAAAAATTATGGGTTAATGTGGGATAAATCAAAGTTAAACTTATTATATGATTAAATTGGTGTAAGTGGACCACTATAGGAATAAACTAAGAACTAAATGGCAGGTGTACACCCATTATACATTCTGAAACTTCATCTTCTCCAAATCCTCTCAACCATGCCTAATTGAAGAAAAGAAAACTCCATTGCCATTTGCATGAAGCTTCATCCTCTCCCTCATTTCACCTCCAATCACCTAAGTGGCTTCATTAAGTTTTATCTCCACATCATAAGGAAGAAGTAGATACCAATATTAAGAAGTTTAGTGAAGGTTTGGCAAGTCCCAACAATAGGTAAGTTTGAGATTTTGAATATTGCTTTGTTAAACTTTGTATACATGTTATAGGTGTGTGCTTTGTGAAGGAATTTTTTTGTTTTGAGAAGTTCTTGATATATCCAATTTGGACAGCCATGGAGATGTATATTTGATGACTTATTCTTACATTATTTGATGGGAAATTATGTTGAGTAGGGTGATTAATGTCCTAGTAAGTTATTTCCATGTATATGTGGTGATTGTGCAATTGGGATTGAAGTTGACGAAATTATGGACACTTTGGCAATGTGAAGCATTTCGGCAGCCTTAAGGCTTTTTGATGAGTGTTTAAATTCATGAAGATATTGGGTAAATTGTGACATTGAGGATTGATGAATATGTATGTAAATTGGTTGTGGAAATTGTATGTAACAATTAGGAGTGTTTATGTGTATTTATGGTTGTATTTGGACTTTGTGAATTAGAGTTTCATTTGGTGTATTGAAGATATTTGTATTCTGCCCAAAGTGACTTTAAAGTGAAGTGATATATGGTTTTGGTAATGTACCAAAACAGAATTGGGTTGAGGAGTGGATTTATGGTAAGGTAAATGTGTAATTGCTACATGTTTAAGCAAGGTAATTAAGGACAGTGTACATTTTAACCTATAACTTTAAATGTGTAACTCCAATTGGTATGAGACCAATTGGAGGTGAAATTAGGCACAAAATGTGCCAACTTTCATTGAGAAAGCATACCAAAATTCTGCTTTTAAGGTAGCATGAAAAATGACCAATTCGGATTAAGTACAATTGAGACCTGAAAATTGACCAATTGGGCAGTAGTTAGAGTTTAGGCCATAACTCACTCAAAACAGGTCCAATTGACCTGAAAGTTTAACCATGAATAGTTAAGACCCATACCTACAAGTCTTATGAAGAAACCAAAGCCCAGAAATGACCATAAGCAAGTCAAACAGCTTGCACAAATTCAGGTCCAAAAACTGGCCAAACCAAAGTTGACCAAATTTGACCTAAAATGACCTAATTTGATGCCATTTGACCAGCAATAGTAAAATGGCTATAACTTGGTCTACATAACTCAGAATGACCTAAAATTTTGCCCCACGTTCCGTAAGACATAGATCTACAAGTTTGTAGTTTTGACCGAAACCCGAAAACCGAGGGAACTAGGTCTCCGGCTAGGTCAAACTAGTATACCGGAATACAGCAATTTGCAATAAAATGCACTAAACAAGGAAAATGAAATTGGTAACGTGTACCAACCCTAAAACACTATCGAATGTGACATATTAATGACACTAAAACCTAATTTACCTAGAACGCATTGAGGGTCGATATATTAGGTGATTAAGCAAATAATAGCTTTCAGTGAATTATTTGTCAAACATTATCGATAGAGACAGTTTAATTTAGTACTGAAACACTTCAAATTGTGTTTCTTAGTTAGTAAAGACTCAGGGAAAGGGAAGGAAACACTGAGTCCAGGCCAGGAGACAATTATCAGAGCTTTGTGCACAACAACTATTTCTTTTGAATTTTTCAATTGAAATGAATTATGACTATTTGTACATTATTGTTTTAAATTGTGGAAATGTGTTTGAATGGATATTTATTGCTTGAAAAGCATTGTAAATGATTTAAAACTGTGAGAAATTATTTGAATGATATTGATGGATACTTATTGATTGAAAAGTATTGGAAATGGTTTGAAACCGCAACTATCATGTATATTGATTGTATTCCTCGCTAGCTTGTCTAGTGGGACGAATTGAATTCCCTCTCTGGCTGAAGTGTTGAGGTGTGTGCCTGTTGAGGACGAATTGGATGAGTACTCATATTTTTGCTAGCTAGCTATGTTATTCCTCATTAGTCATTGACTTTTGGGACGAATTGAATACCTCATTAGCCATCGGCTTTTGGGACGAATTGACCCTTGGAACATGATTTAAGCTGTGTGTGATTTATTGATATGTATTGTGAGATTGTGAAATGAATTTAAACTCTTATTGACATATACTGTCCTTTGAATTCAACCATGATCTGACTTATTGAAATTTATTGTGATATTGAGAAATGGAGTTTAAATTCTTGTTGACAATTACTGTCTTGAAATTAACTATGGTTTTAAGTATCCACTATTTATATGATTTATGAATTGTGATTTAAATTGTATTTGGTTAATGTTGTGCACCACTGAGACAATGTCTCAGCGATAGCTTTTTATTGCTGTCGCAGGTAGACAGATAGACAGGGCAGCAGACTAGGCTGCTAGTACCTCCAGCGAGAGATTACCGGGTATAATGAGTATACCAACATTTTGCATTTTGTACTGTAATGTATGACCACTGTATGTACATATTGTTTTTGGTTTTGACCAGTTGTAAATTCAAATTGTACCATGAAGTTGTAAAATAATTATGAGATATTTTGACTTGTAAAAATTGTATTATATTTCTTGTATCTCAGTCTTTGAACAATCACTGTGGATTTGAGTTGTGAAACATGTTGTGTTGAGAAAAATGTTGGAGTTGAGATTTGGAAAAATATTGAAGTGCTTTTTATAGGTTTTTCTGAAGAACTGTTTTATCCAAAATACAGATGGCACTCTGCCAAAATTTTTACAGAAATTCCAAATAATTCAAATGTGTTAGTTCTATCACTTCAATTCAAAAAGGTTTTTAATACCTGTAAATAGTGCTCACCACTGTAAAAGAAGTAAGAAAAGTTTTAAAATCCCTTGTAGTGTATTTAATGGGTTATCAGTAGACGGAGTTGGTAATTCATTAGGTATACTACGGGATCATGTTGTGCCTTACAGAGGGGTAGGGTGTGACATTAAGCACTTAAGTGTTCTGCCCAAAATGCTTGCTGGATTGGTGTACAATATATATAGAAGTTCCATGATTAAATGTTGAAGTATTGGGAGGAGGAGGATTGTCAAAATTGGAAGTGTGATGTTCAAATGCAGGTTGTGTATGTTGGCAGCACATAAATTAGGTCATAAGTGCAAAACTGTGAACCCAATTGGTATGAGGCCAATGGGGGGTGAAACTAGACACCAAATAGGCCAACTGTCATGTAGAAATGTTGCCAAAATTCTGCCTAAAAACTTACCTTAAAATGACAAAATCTGGAATGGTAACCTTGCAAACACAGATTTTTGACCAAATGAATAGTAGTCATTAGGATGACCATAACTCACTCAAAATAGGTCCAATTGAATTGAAATTTTTACCATGGATAGCTTAGACACAGAGCTACAATTATTATGAAGACACCAAAGCCCAGAAATGGCCAGAACCAAGTCAAATAGCTTTCAAAAGTTCGGGTACCAAAACTGCCAGAACTAAATGTGACCTAAAATTGACCAAATTTTGCACTAAAGGTGCAATCAGTCTAGCTTTAGTAAATTGACCATATCTTAGTCTATACAACTCAGAATGACCTAAAATTTTGCCCAGAGTGCAATAAGACATAGAGCTACAATTCTTATGAGGACACCAAAGCCCAAAAATGGCAAGAACCAAGTCAAATAGCTTGCACAAGTTTGGGTACCAAAACTACCAAAACTAAATATGACTTAAAATTGACCAAATTTTGCATTAAAGGTGCAATCTGTCTAGCTTTAGTAAATTGACCATATCTTAGTCTATACAACTCAGAATGACCTGAAATTTTGACCAGAGTGCAATAGGACATAGAGCTACAATTCTTATGAAGACACCAAAGCCCAAAAATGGCAAGAACCAAGTCAAATAGCTTGCACAAGTTCAGGTACCAAAACTGTCAGAACTAAATGTGACCTAAAATTGACCAAATTTTGCACTAAAGGTGCAATCTGTCCAACTTTAGTAAATTGACCATGTGTTGGTCTAATACAACTCAGAATGACCTGAAATTTTGCCCATAGTGCAATAAGACATGGAGCTATAATTCTTATGAAGACACCAAAGCCCAAAAATGGCAACAACTAAGTCAAATAGCTTGCACAAGTTTGGGTACCAATACTGCCAGAACTAAATGTGACCTAAAATTGATCAAATTTTGCACTAAAGATGCAATCTGTCCAGCTTTAGTAAATTGACCATATCTTGGTCTAATACAACTCAGAATGACCTGAAATTTTGCCCATAGTGCAATAAGACATGGAGCTATAATTCTTATGAAGACACCAAAGCCCAAAAATGGCAAGAACCAAGTCAAATAGCTTGCACAAGTTCGGGTATCAAAACTGTCATAACTAAATGTGACCTAAAATTGATCAAATTTTGCATTAAAGGTGCAATCTATCCAGCTTTAGTAAATTGACCATATCTTGGTCTATACAACTCAGAATGACCTGAAATTTCGCCCAAAGTGCAATAAGACATAGAGCTACAATTTTGCTTCTTTAACTAGAAGCTGAAAACCAAGAGAAATAGGACTTTAAGCTAGACCAATCTAGCACACAAAAATTGAGAATTTGACATTTACATACAATGATGCTTGAGGTAATTTGGCAATGAATGCCAACTTGTAAAAAAGGTAAATTGCATTATATTGACAGCATATTGAATTGTAAATTATGACATGTTGATACTAGAATCAACTTATCCATGATGTATAAAATGATCAACATTTTCATTGACCAGTGAATTGTATAATGACCAGTAAACCCTGAAAATAAAGAAATAAATATTTAATCTTGTAATATGCCCTAGTTTGCCTAGTTGACTAGCTTGGATAGATTGGCATGCCAATAGGATTCTGATAGCTGTATTGTAAATGGCTTTACATCATATTGTGTTTTATGGCTTATTATGCCATACTATGATTTTAATAGCCTATGGCTATACAGATTGTGTTATTATACTCGGCTTAATGCCTGATTGATTATATGGCTTTTTAGCCGCACTGTTTGTACACCGGGAGATACTTTGTGATCGATGGTGTGACGGCCCGAGGTATTAGGTACCTAGTGCTAGTATATCCATTTATCTAGTCTGGTCAGTTATAAGCTACACGGGCAGTCAATTAAAACATTATTCAATTCAGGCAGTTAAGTTATGTATACAGAAATTTCAGTACAATTAAATTAAGCATTGAATGAAATAAGTAAAAGAGATTAGCATTAGAAACATAACAAAGATACAATTTGCAAAACCGTAGAGACTTAAAATACAATACAGTTAGAATAATGAATTCCTAGATATCTGAATTATGATTGTAACACCCCTATTTTCATAGCCTGGTATATGTTACTGTTCCGGTGACTTGTATCGATCTGGACAATTAAGAGGATTAAAACCATACTTAAGACAACTAGATAAGCCCTGAACATAAATAATTAGTAATTGCCAATTAGTTAAGTATAAATAAGAAAAACAGAGCATAAGAAGTTAAATGAGCCGAGAGTCATAACGATGGGTGACCTTCTCAGGAAGGATTGCGAAGTCGATTTAAACTCAAATTTCGAATAGTAAAATGTGACGCCGCGGTCCTTAGGACTATTACAAACACAGTGGAAAAGAGAAAATCACAAAAAAGAATTGTTAAGCTAGTCAAATAATTAGGTCAGGGATCCGAAAGAAATATCAAATAACTTGCAAACCGGATTGAACCAGCAAGGGGCAATTTGGTCAATTCACCCCTAGAGCTGACTCCTAACCTAACTGTCCAATAAAATAAAAGAAAAGAAAATTTTGAGATCAAGAATTAAATTAAATAACTAATAAAAAAATAAATGCAAAAGAAAAAGAAAATTGAAAAAAATTTATTACATCACCTTTATGACATCATCATGATGTCAAAATTAATTTTATTTTTCCTACCTAAATTGACCAAGTCAAAAGCCATTTTAAAAGACATAAAATACTTAAAAAAAGAAAATAAAAATCATTTTCTTCTTCCTTAACTCAAGTGTGCCGCCCCAATCCTCTCTCCCTCACTTCACCTCCATTAAAGCTCATTTTAAACTTGAAGAAATCCTAAATTCAGCCATAGAAATTGTAGGCTCCTTAGTTAAAAGTTGTGTTTGAGCTTTGGAAAGAAGATTGAAGAAGGAATTGGGAAGGAAAGTGGAGAGATTTGAAGATTTGGAATTCAAAGTAAAGGTTAGTGATTTTCCTTCAAATTCTTTCTATTTTTATGAGTTAGATACATGAAATAAATTGAAATTGATGAAATTATGTAAAGAAACTTGGAAATTTATTCATGTATGGACTTATGGGAAATTTGGCAGCCATGGGAATAGTGGATTTTATGGTGTTTTAGTAGAATTAAAGGTGAATGGTGGCTTGAATGAGTTGAGTGATTATGTTTATATACTTTGAATGAATAAAATGTAACAAAATTAGTGAGTTGGGGTTTTGGACCTAGGGTTTGGGAGACAAAATTTAGAGAAATAGTCAAATGGTGTGTTTAACCTTGTTTGAGATGAAAAATGGTCATTTGTGACCAATTGAGATGTGTTGGAAGTGTTAGAAGTGAGTTTAAATTCGGACTGAAAATGGCCATGCTGTAGGCAACAGGACCAAGGTCCCTTTGAGGGACGAAAACTGAAAATTTACAAGTCCAATTGGTGTGAGGCCAATTGGGAATGAAAGTAGACACAAAATGGAACATTTTTCATTTAGGAATCATGCCCAAAAAGTAACCAAAACCTAGTGAACAAATTGACTAAATCCGGATTAGGCAATATGACCTGTACAAAAATGACCAAATGAATAGTGTTTGTTCATTTGGCCATAACTTGGGGTAGGTAGGTCTAGATGACCTGAAATTTTACCAATGGACAGCTGAGATATAGACCTAAAACTTTCATGAAGAACACAAATCCAAATTATGCCCTTAACCAAGTCATTTGGCCACCCAAATTTGGTGACCTAAAACTGCCAGAACCAGTTTGGTGCCCAGAAATCTGGGTTAAGTCTAATCCGGCAGCCATGATTCAAATGGCTATAACTTGAGCTACAAAACTCCAAATGGAGTGATTCAAAAAGGAGAATAAAGTTAAGACAATAGGAAACATTTTCTATGAAGAAGGTTTTGCCAAATTCTAACAGAAAAATGACCAATGGAACAGTGCAACATAAGACATCAAAACTGAAAATTTGCAATTTTGCCTAAAAGGCTTAAAATTTGAGAAAACAACCAAAACCAACAAATTAGGTAACCAAAATGTGGTATGTGGGTGAAATTAGAATTCCCATACCTATTAAGCATTAGAAAGTCAACAAATTGACTTGAATAGTGTCATGAATACTAACACCGAAATACAAATTTTAAAGAACGTCAAGTTTAGCATATTAAAGCTAGGTATAAGTAGATTTGAATTTATTTTTGGAGTTATGATAAATGGTGATACTGAAACACTATGAAACTGTGTGTTTCAGTGGAAAAGAATACCGGGAAAGAACTCGAGACATCGAGTCAAGGCTAAGAGGTGACTCGTATAAGGTTTGTGCACAACTAACTATTTTGTTACTTTTCACTTCTAAATTGATTTGAGCAAGTTTATTTTATGATTTATAATTTTGTTGTGTTGAGGATTTTAATTTGTTGAATGAAATTGTATAAATTAAATGTAAATTTTCTTGTGCATTTAAGGATTTGTTGCATGGTTTTGAGAATTGTAAATTTTAAGTTTGATGTGTTGCCAACCTTGAGGATCAATTTATGATGATTAAATATGTTGATGATTTGTAAACACTTTGTAAATAGAAATTTTTTTGAATATGATTTGAAACCACAGTTGACATGGCAAAATATGTTGTGAATTCTCATTAGCTTGTCTAGTAAGATATCTCCTCCACTTGACAGGGTGAGTTCCTTCCTCTCTGGCTTGCCAATTGGGGAAGAGTTTGAATGAGTACTCATATATACTAGCTAGTCTTTGTTCCTCCCTTTTAGCCTCGGTTATTGGGAGAGTGTGAAATGTCATGGTGTACAACACAGCGTCTATTTGAATTTTGGGTCATGGGTTCAACTGTGTGAATTGTTGGCAACGCCCAGTTTGATAAATTGTGGTTGAAATAAATAATTTGTCAGTGATTCAAAATATTTTTATATTGTTTCGGGATTTAAAAGAAATGTAGATAAATAGTTACTATTTGATCAAAATGTTTTTCAAATGAATAATTTGCATGAATGAAAATATTGATTTCTGAATGTTATGAATTTTGAAGAATTTAGAAATTTTAAATTTTCATTTGTTATGAATTGTCAAGCATAACCTGTATTAAGTTTAAATTATTAGTTTGTGCACCACTGAGTTCACCACTCAGTGATAGCTTTGTATACTGTCACAGGTGAAAGAAAATATAAAGCAGCTGAGCAAGATTACTAAAAGGCATAGTGAGACTATCTTCAGGTATATCATAGGTATACCCTTATACTTTAAATTTTGATGTAATTCTGTAATTGTATGTATGAAATTTACTTTGAGCAGTTGTACTAACTCTTTTGTAATATATTTTTGGATTGTAATGAAATACAAATTATTATAAGGTTATCTTGAGATTTTATGTATTTATAAAGTTTTACAGTACTAAATTTTTTTGTTACCTTAATGAGAGGTTTTAATGTTTGATTTAATTTAAACTGTGTATTGAGTTGCTTGTGTTGATTTATGAAATGAGATTGAACAATGGAGTTGTGATTAAGAAAAATATTAGGAGTATCTTTATTTTAAGGTTTTGAAGAACTGTTTTCTCAAAATACAGACGGCACTCTGCCGAAATTTTTGTAAAAATTGTGGAGATTTTAAATATCTAAAAAATTTGATTTATGTTTGGACTTTAAATAAAGATTTTTAATATCTGAGAAAATTTTACCCACCAATTTAAAAATGAACGAAAATTGTTTCAAAATCCCTTGTAGTATATTTAATGGGTTACCGGTAGGCAAAGTACGGTAATTCATTAGGTGTACTATGGGAGCATGCTACATCTTACGAGGAGTAGGGTGTGACAATGATTTATTTCTTTCTTTATTTCTGTATATTATTTCTTGTTATACTATTGCACCACTAAGCAGAAATGTTTAGCGCGATGGAATTGCTTCCTCGCGCAGGTACTAAAGGTAAAACCAGTAGACTGTCGACTGAGATTTTTTGGAGTCCAGATCTGCAGAAGTGTCAGAAGAGTTCAAGATTGTCACCTCCTTAGCAATGCATGTAGATATGACTCATTTTAAGCATATTTTCTAATATGTGCATTATAATTACTACTTATATTGTAATGTGAATTAGTAACTGTAATTTCATTTGTATATCCAGTACTTGAAAAATTTATGTACGTAATTGGCAAATTATATAAGTTAATGAAATATAAGAATTCTGATATTTGAATTGATTATCTAATCATAATGATTCTGAATGAGTTTGAATTTGAGAAATTTTGAGACTGAATCTGAGTTATGAATTTTAGCATATATTGAAATTGTTTTTGGTAGGTTCAGAAGAACTGTTAGTACAAATTACAACCGGCACTCTGTCAGATTATCATTAAAATTTTTGAATTTTCTAAATTAGTCAGATTTTGATAAACAGTAAAAATAGCCTAAACCTCAGATAAAGTTTTTAAACAAGTAAATCAATAACTATAATGAAATCAGATAAGATTAGGTGCTCCGGCACATCGTGTGACACGCTTTACTCGGCTACACTATAGACGGGTGAGGGGTGTTACATTTAGTGGTATCAGAGCACGGTTTAGGCATTCCTAGGCATAGATAAGTAGAAAGAACTAGTGTGCATACATGCATTGCATTCATAAGAGTGGAGGTGACACTAATGAAGATCTGTTTACTTTTGATTATTCAAAGTTAAGATATGGACTCAGAGTCGTAGAGGGCATTAGAAAAAGAAGTAGAAAATCTAGTTCATGAGGTTATAGCATAGTGACTATGTAATGTTCTCAATGTTCGTATTGTAAGCTGTAGATTACAGTACCGACATGGGATTATTGTGTAGAGCTATGTGCTTCCTTGTGGTACAATAAACTAAGAATATTTGTAAGTAATTTATAATTTGATACAATGACGCCCTAATAGAGTACTATTATGGGAAACAAATGTGAAAATTCTAGTCAGAAATTTAAAACTTCAAAACTAGCCTATCGAAAGACTACACTTATAAGGTAGCTAGAGTCAGTGACTCGGTTACATTAATGTGAACTACCTATACCACAGTAATTACTATAAGCTTAGAGATATCAGTACGACTTATCATCCTCAGATAGATGGACAGCCGAAATGAGTAATTTAGGTAAATTCTGAAACTCATTGAGTTCCTGTAAATAATGAAATGAAATGATAATAATAACCTGTAATATATGATAAGCTCTCGAGAATATACTGAGAACTTGTGTCATTGAATCCGAGGGGAGATGGGACAGATACCTCTCACTAACAAAATTTGTATACAATAATAAGTTTCAAGCTAGCATACAAACGGCACCCTATGAAGCACTGTAAGGGAAAAAGTGCAGAACACTAGTACGTTGAACTGAGTTGTGAAAAGATATCTAGACATTGATGTAGAGTCTTATAATTATTTTGATATTTTTGTTAGAAAAGAATGATTTAGGTATTTGAAAATATATTTAGAAGTTGTAGTGCTATTCCCTCTGGAAGCATGAATAGATACCTTCCATTGATGAAGTTCGTGTGTAGTGATAGTTATTAAATAAGCATGATGATAACAAGATATATGATTTTGTATGAAACAAATGCAGAATACCTAGACTATCACATCCTACCCCTCCGTAAGGCATGACATGATCCCGTAGTATACCTAATGAATTACTAAACTTCGTCTACTGATAACCCATTAAATACACTACAAGGGATTTTAAACCTTTTCTTACTTCTTTTTACAGTGGTGAGCACTTTTGACAAGTATTAAAAATTTTCTTTTACTAAAGTGAAACAAAGTAACAAATTTGAGTATCAATAATTTTTGTAAAAATTTTGACAGAGTGTCATCTGTATTTTGAATAAAATAGTTCTTCAAAAACCTGTAAAAAGCACTTCTAATATATTTCTCAATCCCAAATTCCAATAAATTTGTTCAACACAATAAATTTCTCAACATTATCAATTCAGTTCAACAATCAATTTTCCAGTGTTTCCAAAAACTGAGATAAGATAAATATACCACAATATTTATATAAGCCAAAATAATTTACAATTTTAGTTTACAACTGCTCAAGACCAAGTACAATATATACATACAGTGCGCATACATAACAACAAAAACTACACAATATGGTATACTCGATATACCCGGCAAAATCTCAAAATGTGGTACAAACAGCCTACTCTGCTGCTCTGTCCGTCTGTCTACCTGCCATAGCAATGAAAAAGCTATCGCTGAGTAAAATTTACTCAGTGGTGCACAATAACAATTTAAAATGCTGTATATAAAACTTTTATTGACAATTTACAATTCAAACAATTCACAATTTTTCAAAGCTCATATAACACAAATTTGATCAAACAATTGAATAACACAGTGTTGTCAATCAATAACACAATTTCGGTCATGACACAAAATTTTTTGAATATGCCGTGTGTACATCACGACAAGGCATACTCACCCCACTAATCGAAATCAATGAGGGAGGTAGCGTGCTAAATAATAAGTACTTATCCACACTCACCTCAGACTAGCAAGTCAAAGAAGGAGGAATATAATCACACTCACCCCATAAATAGAGGAGGAACATAGTAATATTGTCATGCCAAGTGTGAATCAAAACAATTCCAAATCACAATATTTAAATATTTCATACAAAACACAAATCATATTTTATCTCAAAATTTCCATTTGCAAAGTAGGCAACACAATAATTTCCAAATAAAATTCCCAAAGCCAAAACAATCAAATATTATTCACAACTCATTTCTCCAAATAAATTTTCTAGTAAAAATAGTGAATATAAAAAGTATTGTGCACAAACCTCTGATAAATGCCTCTTGGCCCTAACTCAGTGTTTCTTATATTTCTCAATATCCTTTTCAACTGAAAAACACAATTTAAAGTGTTTCAGTACTCAATGAATTTGTTTCTAACAATAAAATCCAATATTTAAATTTTCTTGGTACTATTCCCTTTAACTCATTTCATTAGTCAACCTATAATATTGACCCTTGATGCACTCTAAGTGAGTCAATTCTAATGTTACCAATATGTCACATTTTATAGCCCTTTAGTGTTGGTATATGTTACCAATTTCATTTCTAAGTGTATTGCATTTTATTGCAATTTACCAAAATTCGGTGTATTATTTTAACTTAGCCGGACGACCTAGTTCCCTCGGTTTTCGAGTTTTGATCAAAACTAAAAAGTTGTAGGTATATGTCTTATTGCACGCAGGGCAAAATTTCAGGTTATTCTTAGTTGTATAGGCCAAGATATGGTTAATTTACCAATGCTGGACAGAATGCACTAAAATAGTAGGCTTAGGTCCTTTTTAGGTCACTTTTGGTTCAACCAGTTTTGGTACCTGAACTTGTGCAAGCTATTTGGCTTGGTTCTGGCCATTTCTGGGCTTAGGTGTCTTCATAAGAATTGTAGAGCTATGTCTAAAATATTAATGGTAAAAATTTCAGGTCATTTGGACCTGTTTTGAGTGAGTTATGACTAAAACACTAACTGCTGCCCAAATGGTCAATTTTCAGGCTTTCAAGTCACTAATCCGGATTTGGTCAATTCTTATGTCACTTTGTGGACAGATTTTAGGTAGGCTTCCTTCATGAAAGTTGGCACATTTTGTGCCTAGTTTCACCTCCAATTGGTCTCATACCAATTGGAGTCACACACTTAAGGTTCTAAGCTAAAACATACATTGCCCTACTACACATTCTTCATCACTTACCAATTACACATTATATACTTACCAAGCTAACTCTTTCATGCCAATTCTAGTTTGTACCATACCATTAACAAACTTAACAACACATTTTGGTCATTTTGGACAGCTTGTAACCATTCTCAATATACACATTATAACTCAGAATTTTCCAAAGTCCATTTACACAATTTAACCACATGAACATACCCCATTTACATATCCAATTCCAATCTATTATACACATATATATGCTGCCACAATAAACAACATAATTCAATAAACCAAACCATGAAACAACACATTTCAACTATACTTTAAAAGTTATCGAATTACACATCTCCTTCAAATTGCTTCCAAGCTTCCAAAACCAAGTGCACTATCACACATACACTTAGTATACATTATCCAAATTATTTCTATACACATAAACACCTATACCAACATCTTAAACAACCATTTACAAGTGAAAACAAACAACAAATAGTAAGTTTCCATTGCTGCTGAAATTGTGTACCACTATTACTCCATCAAACTTCAAAATTTCTTCCACAAAACAACTCCCTACAACATCCACTCAAAGTTTAATGAAGCAAGATTGAAAAATACACATTTACCTCTTTTGGACTTCTTCAAAACTCCACCAAAACTTTCCTTTCTTACTCCCAAAAAGTTGCCCAAGCTGTATAGAACAACTTTAGCGAAGAAACCTAGAAGAACTAATGGCTTGATCATGCACTAATGAAGGTTGCATGTGGGGCGGCAATGGTGGTTTCCATGGTGAGAGTTTCGGCTGGTTTATGGAGCAAGGTTGAAGATGATGATTCAGCTGTCCCAAGGCTTATATAGGTGTCCAAATTTCTGAATTAGTGGAGCACTTAACAATATTTTAAAGATTAATTAATTAAAGTTTCACAATTCCCACATTTAACCTCTTTTCTTTCGCTATTTAAATTATGGACCACCATTTTAATTTTCATGGTATTTTCAAAGTTTAATCTCATTTATTTTTAATGGAAATTTAGGTCAAAAGGTAATTCGGGGTGTCAATTGACCACAATGCCAGTATTCGGGTTGCTTTTTGGCTTTTTCGGTAACACCATTTTTTGTCAGTTTTTCAATTTTTTTGTTTTTCTTTGTACTAATTATTTTTTTTTTTTTGACATTTCTAATAGCATTTATTTTTCAATAAATGTTTATTTAAGTCCCAAAAATATTTTCTATGGTTCCTCGTGGTCCAAGGTTAGTCAACGGCCCATGCCGCAACTTCCCAGTGCGGTTACCCATCGGTACGGTTTTGTCCATTTAGCTTAGTTCCATTTTCTCTCTTTTATTTTTCCTTTATTTTTTTTCTTGCATTTTCCTCTATTGTTTTTCACTACCTTATATATCCACACTAATATTTAAATATAATTCCAAGCATCCTAGCTGTCCGGATAGACAACATCCTTAAGAGAGAAACACTCTGAACATAGGGGTGTTACATAGACAATGATAAGTTAACAGAGTTGGAATTGGTAAAAGAGACTGAAAGACCAGTAAGGATTCCAGTATGAGAAATTAGAGAACTAATGAATAATAGACTTTCATGAGTAGAGACAATAAAGGCAAAAGAAAACAATGATGGGAGAGTGAATAAAATTATGAGATAATGATAAGCCTAGTTGTTTAAATTTGATGAATTTCGAGGACAAAATTCCTTTTTAGAGGGGAAGTGTTGTAACATCCTCATTTTCGTAGTCCGTACGTCATACTATTTCGACAGCTAATGTCTGCCCCAGAAAGTCGAAATTGTCTAGAACTACACTATAATGACAGTGAGAAACTATAAAATAATGAAATATGTGATGAGAAAAATTAAGGAAAAATAAAAGAGATAAAATGTGACTAAGTTAAACGAGCCAAACTTGTAGCGATGGGTGACCGCATCGGGAAGTTACGGCGAGGACCGTTGACTAGCTCTGGATCGCGGGGGACCTCGAAAAATATTTTTGGGACATAATTAAAGGTTTACTAAGGTGTAATTCACATTGAAAATGTCAAAGAAAAATTAATAAGTTAGTATAAATGAAAAATGAAAATTAAAGAAATCGGCCGTACAAGGAGTAAATCGGTGTTATTGAAAAAGTCTGAATTTGACTCGAAGAGGGGCATTTTGGTCATTTTACACCTAGAGTTGACTTTTGACTTCAATGTCCATTAAAAATAAGTGGTATTAACTTTTGAAAATTTCATGAAAAATGAAGTGCAATTAAAAGAGAAATGGGAGATTAATTTGCAAATATCAAAACTTTAAATATAATAATATTAACCTAAGTTAGTGGAGATTAGTGGGACTATAAAAAGGACACCTAAGGGCATATTTCATCCACCTTCAATTCACTTTCTTCAATTCTTCTCCCATGGCCGAATTTGAGCTTTTAAGTTTCTTCCATGGGTGTCCCACAAGTAAGCTTCATCCACCCATCTTCAAGCCATGATTCTTCAAACTTCCTTCACTAAAGTTGATCTACACATCATGGGCAGCATGTAGGAAGCAAAAGGAAGAAGTTTTGGTGAGGTTTAGCAAGCTCCAAATAAAGGTTAGTGGTTAATCTTCCCATTTTCCTTCACTAATTCTTGTGTTGAGCTTTGGGTAAGTTGAATTGCTAAGAAAAATTAAGGAAATGATTGAGTATTGGTGAACCTTAGTTTTGGCAGGCATGAAAATGCATGGTTAGTGACTTATTCTTATATTTATATGGATGGGAATTAAGGTTGATTAACTCAATGGAAGTTGTAGTAGGTTAACATCCAAGTGTGTGTATTTTAGTGCTTGAATTAAGGGTTTAATAGTGGGACTTTGATGCTTTAGTAAACTGCCATGCTGGGCAGCCTTAAATATCATGAATTTGTGTGTGATTTTATGAAATTTATCAATGAAATATGATGGTGTTGAATGGTGGGCAGTTTATGTAATTGCCATGGAAGTGTATGTGTGATATATGTATTGTTGTACGTTGAGCACTTGACTGTTCTACCCAAAATGCTTGTTGGAATGGTGTACAATATATATAGAAGTGCCATGATTAAATGTTAAAGTATTGGGAGGAGGAGGATTGTCAAAATTAGAAGTGTGATGTTCAAATGTAGGTTGTGTATGTTGGCAGCACCTAAATTAGGTCATAAGTGCAAAACTGTGAACCCAATTGGCATGAGGCCAATGGGGGGTGAAACTAGACACCAACTACGCCAACTTTCATGTAGAAAAGTTGCCAAAATTCTGCCTAGAAGCTAACCTTAAAAATAACCAAATCTGGAATGGCAACCTTGTAAACCCAGATTTTTGACCATATGAATAGTAGTCATTAGGATGACCATAACTCACTCAAAACAGGTCCTACTGACCTGAACATTTTACCATGGATAGCTTAGACATAGAGCTATAATTTTATGAAGACACCAAAACCTAGAAATGGCTAGAACCAAGTCAAATAGGTTGCACAAGTTCGGGTACCAAAACTGCCAGAACAAAATGTGACCTAAAATTGACCAAATTTTGCACTAAAGGTGCAATCTATCTAGCTTTAGTAAATTGACCATATCTTGATCTATACAACTCAAAATGACCTGAAATTTTCCTCAGAGTGCAATAAGACATAGAGCTACAATTCTTATGAAGACACCAAAGCCAAAAAATGGCAAGAACTGAGTGAAATAGCTTGCACAAGTTCGGGTATCAAAACTGCCAGAACTAAAAGTAACCTAAAATTGACCAAATTTTGCACTGAAGGTGCAATCTGTCCAGCTTTAGTAAATTGGCAAAATCTTACTCTATACAACTGATAATGACCTGAAATTTTGCCCAAAGTGCAATAAGACATAGAGCTACAATTCTTATGAAGACACCAAAGCCCAAAAAAGGAAAGAACCAAGTCAAATAGCTTGAACAAGTTCAGGTACCAAAACTGCCAGAACTACATGTGACCTAAAATTGACTAAATTTTGCACTAAAGGCGTAATCTGTCCAGCTTGAGTAAATTGACCATATCTTAGTCTATGCAACTCAGAATGACCTGGTATGTCACACCCTACCCCTCTGTAAGGCATGACATGATCCCGTAGTATACCTAATGAATTATCAACTCCGTCTATTGATAACCCATTAAATACACTACAAGGGATTTTAAAAACTTTTCTTACTTCTTTCACAGTGGTGAGCACTATTTACAGGTGTTAAAAACTTTTGTGAACTGAAGTGATAGAACTAACACATTTGACTTATTTGGAATTTCTGTAAAAATTTTGGCAGAGTGCCATCTGTATTTTGGATAAAATAGTTCTTCAGAAAACCTGTAAAAAGCACTTCAATATTTTTCCAAATCTCAACTCCAACGAAATTCAACACAATATTTTTCTCAATTCAATCCACAACAATTTTTCAGTATTTTCAAAGGATGAGATAAAAGAAATATAATACAAATTTTACAAGTCAAAATAACTCATAATTCACTTTACAACTTCAGTGTACAATTTTAATTTACAACTGCTCAAATAATTTACATACATATTATTACATGCATACATCAGACCTATGTACATGGGTATACCTATAATATACCTGGAGCTAGTCTAAAAGTGTCTTCAAAGAAACTTACTCACTGCTCTATGCTCTTTTTACCTGCGACAGCATACAAAGCTATCGCTGAGTGGTGAACTCAGTGGTGCACAACTATAATTTAAAACATAGTACAATATACATTGACAAAATTTACAGTAAATAATTTGGAAATCTGAATACTCATCAAATTCCAAAACTCAAAATATTCATTGCCAATAATGTAAATCATTTGTATAAAATGACTTTGATCACGAAATTCAATTTGTCAAATCATGACTAACCATTTAAGGTAGTTCCAACAAAATCAATTATACATAAATCATAACTAAAATCATAATTCTTTACTGTTCAAAAACATTATGTGTCTCAAAAATCATGTTGTATCTCAAAAATCATTCTTTATCTCAAAAGCCATTCTTTATCTCATTAACTATGCAAGACTAATCCGAAAGGGCCATCTTCGGGGTGATTCTAACTCCCTATGGTCGGGGAGGTCGAATCCGATTCTAACTCCCTATGGTCGGGGAGGTCGAATCATCGTGCACAGTACCATCACAATAATGAATCTTCCGCAAGGGCCATAATGATAAAATAAACTTAGATCTAACCTCAAATCAGAGGAAAATCTAAGCCTGTGCATGTACCATGGTAATCAAAACACAACTAACTCTATTGTCTTCTCAACAAATGAGAGAGAAGGGTAATAACCTAGTCAAGCATCTATAGTGAGATATAAAACAATATCACAATCCTTTTAGTGAGCATAAATCACAATATAATTCGATTCAAATTCAATTCCAATATCCAATAATTTTTATGCTCATCATAATTCAAATCATAAATTTGCATTTTTCCATGAAAATTACCATCACAATTCAAAACATGTTTTATCACAATTTTCCAAAACATAATTTATTCAATCCATAACAATGCTTAATACTTGTGGAAATACCATTTCACAAAGCTAAATTCATACATACTATAACAATTTTCAATAATCATTGAATTAAATCCCATGCTGGTTAAACATAATACATAAGAAAAGTATGTCATTTAATCATATGAAATATTCAAACAAAATTAGTTAAAAACTAGTTGTTCACAAACACAATTTAAAACAATAACATACAATTAATCATATGAAATCTTATTCAGAGTAAAATCAGTTGAAAATTAGTTGTGCACAAACCTCTGATGACTGTCTCCTGGTCTGGACTCAGTGTTTCCTTCCCTTTCCCTGAGTCTTTACTAACTGAGAAACACAATTTGAAGTGTTTCAGTACTAAATTAAACTGTCTCTATCGATAATGTTTGACAAATAATTCACTGAAAGCTATTATTTTCTTAATCACCTAATATACTGACCCTCGATATGTTCTAGGTAATTTAGGTTTTAGTGTCATTAATATGTCACATTCGATAGGGTTTTAGGGTTGGTACATTTTACCAAACTCATTTCCTTGTTTAGTACATTTTAATGCAACTTGCTGGATTTCGGTATACTAGTTTGACCTAGTCGGACGACCTAGTTCCCTTGGTTTTCAGGTTTTGGTCAAAACTACAAACTTGTAGATCTATTCTTACGGAACGTGGAGCAAAATTTTAGGTCAATCCGAGTTATGTAGACCAAGTTATGGTCATTTTACTGTTGCTGGTCAAATGGCATCAAATTTGGTCATTTTAGGTCAATTTGGTCAACTTTGGTTCGGCCAGTTTTTGGACCCGAACTTGTGCAAGCTGTTTGACTTTCTTATGGTCATTTCTGGGCTTTGGTGTCTTCATAAGACTTGTAGGTATGGATCTTAACTATTCATGGTTAAAATTTCAGGTCAATTGGACCTGTTTTGAGTAAGTTATGGCCTATACACTAACTGCTGCCCAATTAGTCAGTTTTCAGGTTTCACTTGCACTTAATCCGTATTGGTCATTTTTCATGTCACCTTGCAAGCAGAATTTTGGTATGCTTTCTTAATGAAAGTTGGCACATTTTGTGCCTAGTTTCACCTCCAATTGGTCTCATACCAATTGAAGTTACACATTTAAAGTTATAGGCTAAAATGCATACTGCCCTTAATTACCTTGCTTAAACATACATCAATGACACATTTACCTTACTATATGTCCACTTCCCTTACCAATTTTGTTTTGGTACATTACCAAAACCATATACCACCTTACCTTAAAGTCATTTTGGGCAGATTACAAACATCCTCAATACACCAAATAAAACTCCAATTCATAAAGTCCAAATAAAACAATACATACACATGGACATTTCTAATTCTTACACATACTTTACACAACCAATTTACATACACACTCATAAATCCTCAATGTCACAATTCTGCCCATATCTTCATGAACACATACATTTATCAAAGAAACCTCAAGGCTGCCGAAAAGCTTCACCATGCCAAAGTGTCCATAATTCATCAATTTCCATTCCAAGTGCATAATCACCATTTACATGTGGAATTAACTACTAGGACATCAATTCACCCTATTCAACATGAATTCCCATCAAACATATGTAAAATAAATCATCAAATATACAACTCCATGGCTGCCCAAAATTGATATATCAAGAACTCCTCAAACTTGAAAATTTTCTTCACAATTCAAACACCCATAACAAGTATACAAACTTTAACAAAGCAAAGTTCAAAAACTCAAACTTACCACTTTGGAAATTCTTCAAAGCCTCACCAAAACTCTTCTTTCTTGCTTGCTATATGCTGCCCAATGTGTGTAGACAAGAATTATTGAAGGAACTTATGTGGAATCAAGGCTTGATCATGTGGAGAAAGAGCTTGAAAAGTGGTCGGCCATGGAGGTTTCTTTAGAAATGAATTCGGCAATGAGGAAGAATGAGGAAGATGAAGTTGCATCTATCCATATTGGGTTTATATATGTCCACCTATGTCCACTTAGTGCTCCACTAATGTTGATTAAAAATTAAATTAATCCAAGGTTCCTTTAATTACAATTATGCCCTCATTCTTTCACTTTTTATATAATATACCACAATTTAATTTTTCATGACATTTTCCAAGTGTAATATTATTTATTTTTAATGGACATTTAGGTCAAAAGACAACTCAGAGTGTCAAATGACCACAATGCCCCTGTTCGGGTTGCATTCCCGATTTTTCGGTAACACCGGGTTTTGTCTGTTTGTCGATTTCTCACTTTTCTTTGTACTAATTATTTAATTTTTCTTTGATATTTCTAATGATATTTATACTTCAATTGATGTCTCTTTAAGTCCTAAAAATATTTTCCAGTCCCAGTGGTCCAGGGCTAGTCAACGGTCCACGCCGTGACTTCCCGGTGCGGTCACCCATCGCTAGAGTTCTCGGCTCGTTTAACTTGGTTACATTTCTTTGCTATTATTTTTCCTTTGTTTTTCTTGTATTTTCTTTTCTTGTATTTCATTATTTTACGTCTCCTCACTCATATCGAAGTGTAGTTCTAGGCATCCTAGCTGTCCGGACGACACTGGTCATTGGAACAGTAGAACGCACTACCGAACATAGGGGTGTTACATGATATATTGCCCAGAGTGCAATAAGACATAGAGCGACAATTCTTATGAAGACACCAAGGCCCAAAAATGGCAAAAACCAAGTCAAATAGCTTGCACAAGTTTGGGTACCAAAACTGCCAGAACTAAATGTGACCTAAAATTGACCAAATTTTGCACTAAAGGTGCAATCTATCCAGCTTTAGTAAATTAACCATATCTTGGTTTATACAACTCAGAATGAGCTAAAATTTTACCCAGAGTGCAATAAGACATAGAGCTACAATTCTTATGAAAGACACCAAAGCCTAAAAATGGCAACAACCGAGTAAAATAGCTTGTAAAAGTTTGGGTACCAAAACTGCCAGAACTAAATGTGACCTAAAATTCACCAAATTTTACACTAAAGATGCAATCTGTCTAGCTTTAGTAAATTGACCATATCTTAGTCTATACAACTCATAATGACCTAAAATTTTCCCCAGAGTGCAATAAGACATAGAGCTACAATTCTTATGCAGACACTAAAGCCCAAAAATGGCAAGAACCAAGTCAAATAGCTTGCATAAGTTTGGGTACCAAAACTGCCAGAACAAAATGTGACCTAAAATTCACCAAATTTTACACTAAAGATGCAATCTGTCTGGCTTTAGTAAATTAACCATATCTTGGTCTACACAACCCATAATGAATTGAAATTTTGCCCATAGTACAATGAGACATAGAGCTATAATTCTTATGCAGACACCAAAGCCCAAAAATGGCAAGAACCAAGTCAAATAGCTTGCACAAGTTCGGGTACTAGAACGGCCAGAAATAAATATGACCTAAAATTGACTAAATTTTGCACTAAAGGTGCAATCTATCCAGCTTTAGTAAATTGACCATATCTTGGTCTATACAATTCAGAATGACCTGAAATTTTGCACAGAGTGCAATAAGACATAGAGCTACAATTCTTATGAAGACACCAAAGCCTAAAAATGGCAAGAACCAACTCAAATAACTTGCAAAAGTTCGGGTACCAAAACTGCCAGAACTAAATGTGACCTAAAATTGACCAAATTTTGCACTAAAGGTGCAATCTGTCCAACTTTACTAAATTGACCATATCTTGGTCTATACAACTGAGAATGACATGAAATTTTGCCCAGAGTGCAATAAGACATAGAGCTACAATTCTTATGAAGACATCAAAGCCTAAAAATGGTAAGAACAAAGTCAAATAGCTTGCACATGTTCGGGTACCAAAACTGCCAGAACTAAATATCACCAAAAATTGATCAAATTTTGCACTAAAGATGCAATCTGTCTGGCTTTAGTGAAATGACCATATCTTGGTCTATACAACTCAGAATGACCTGAAATTTTGCCCAGAGTTCAATAAGACATAGAGCTACAATTCTTATGAAGACACCAAAGCCTAAAAATGGCAAGAACCAAGTCAAATCGTTAGCACAAGCTTGGGTACCAAAACTGCCCGAACTAAATATCACCAAAAATTGATCAAATTTTGCAGTAAGGATGCAATCTGTCCAGCTTTAGTAAATTGTCCATATATTGGTCTATACAACTCAGAATGACCTGAAATTTTGCCCTGAGTTTAATATGACATAGAGCTACAATTCGTATGAAGACACTAAAGCCCAAAAATGACAAGAACCAAGTCAAATAGGTTGCACAAGTTCTGGTACCAAAACTGCCAGAACAAAATGTGACCTAAAATTCACCAAATTTTACACTAAAGCTGCAATCTGTCTTGCTTTAGTAAATTAACCATATCTTGGTCTACACAACCCAGAATGAATTGAAATTTTGCCCATAGTACAATAAGACATAGAGCTACAATTCTTATGAAGACACCAAAGCCCAAAAATGGCAAGAACCAACTCAAATAACTTGCAAAAGTTCGGGTACCAAAACTGCCAGAACTAAATGTGACCTAAAATTGACCAAATTTTGCACTAAAGGTGCAATCTGTCCAACTTTAGTAAATTGACCATATCTTGGTCTATACAACTCAGAATGACATGAAATTTTGCCCAGAGTGCAATAAGACATAGAGCTACAATTCTTATGAAGACATCAAAGCCTAAAAATGGTAAGAACAAAGTCAAATAGCTTGCACATGTTCGGGTACCAAAACTGCCAGAACTAAATATCACCAAAAATTGATCAAATTTTGCACTAAAGATGCAATCTGTCTGGCTTTAGTGAAATGACCATATCTTGGTCTATACAACTCAGAATGACCTGAAATTTTGCCCAGAGTTCAATAAGACATAGAGCTACAATTCTTATGAAGACACCAAAGCCTAAAAATGGCAAGAACCAAGTCAAATCGTTAGCACAAGCTTGGGTACCAAAACTGCCCGAACTAAATATCACCAAAAATTGATCAAATTTTGCAGTAAGGATGCAATCTGTCCAGCTTTAGTAAATTGTCCATATATTGGTCTATACAACTCAGAATGACCTGAAATTTTGCCCTGAGTGTAATATGACATAGAGCTACAATTCGTATGAAGACACTAAAGCCCAAAAATGACAAGAACCAAGTCAAATAGGTTGCACAAGTTCTGGTACCAAAACTGCCAGAACAAAATGTGACCTAAAATTGACCAAATTTTACACTAAAGATGCAATCTGTCTAGCTTTAGTAAATTGACCATATCTTGGTCTATACAACTCAGAATGACCTAGAATTTTGCCCAGAGTGCAATAAGACATAGAACTACAATTCTTATGAAGACACTAAAGCCCAAAAATGGTAAGAACCAAGTCAAATAGCTTGCACAAGTTCGGGTACCAAAACTTGCAGAACTAAATTTGACCTAAATTGACAAAATTTTACAATAAAGATGCAATATATCTAGCTTTAGTAAATTGACCATATCTTGGTCTATACAACTCAGAATGAAGTGAAATTTTGTCCATTGTGCAATAAGACAAAGAGCTACAATTCTTATGAAGACACCAAAGCCCAAAAATGGAGAGAACCAAGTCAAATAGCTTGCACAAGTTCGGGTACCAAAATTGCCAGAACTAAATATGACCTAACATTGACTAAATTTTGCACTAAAGGTGCAATCTGTCCAGTTTTAGTAAATTGACAATAACTTGGTCTATATAACTCAAAATGACCTGAAATTTTGCCCAGAGTGCAATAAGACGTAGAGCTAGAATTCTTATGAAGACACTAAAGCCCCAAAATGCCAAGAACAATGTTAAATAGCTTGCACAAGTTCAGGTACCAAAACTGCCAGAACTAAATGTGACCTAAAATTGAACAAAATTTGCACTAAAGGTGCAATCTGTCCAGCTTTAGTAAATTGACCATATCTTGGTCTATACAACTCAGAATGACCTGAAATTTTGCCCAGAGTGCAATAAGACATAGAGCTACAATTTTTATGAAGACACCAAAGCCCAAAAATGCAAGAACCAAGTCAAATAGCTTGCACATGTTCGGGTACCAAAACTACCAGAACTAAATATCACTTAAAATTGATCAAATTTTGCACTAAAAATGCAATCTGTCTGGCTTTAGTGAATTGACCATGTCTTGATCTATACAACTTAGAATGACCTAAAATTTTGCCCAGAGTGCAATAAGACATAGAGCTATAATTATTACGAAGACACCAAAGCCCAAAAATGGCAAGAACCAAGTCAAATAGCTTGCACAAGTTCGGGTACCAAAACTGCCAGAACTAAATATCACCTAAAATTGATCAAATTTTGCACTAAAGATGCAATCTGTCTGGCTTTAGTGAATTGACCATATATTGGTCTATACAACTCAGAATGACCTCAAAATTTGCCCAGAGTGCAATAAGACATTGAGCTACAATTCTTATGAAGACAACATAGCCCAAAAATGGCAAGAACCAAGTCAAATAGCTTGCACAAGTTCGAGTGCCAAAACTGCCAGAACTAAATGTCACCTAAAATTGACCAAATTTGGCATTAATGATGCAATCTGTCTAGCTTTACTGAATTGATCATATCTTGGTCTATTCAACTCAGAATGACCTGATATTTTGCTCAGAGTGCAATAAGACATAGAGCTACAATTTTTATGAAGACACCAAAGCACAAAAAAGGAAAGAACCAAGTCAAATAGCTTGCACAATTTTGGGAACCAAAACTACCAGAACTAAATGTGACATAAAATTGACCAAATTTTCCACTAAAGGTGCAATCTGTCCAGCTTTAGTAAATTGAACATATCTTGGTCTATGCAACTCAGAATGACCTGAAATTTTGCCCAGAGTGTAATAAAACATAAAGCTACAATTCTAATGAAGACACCAAACCCCAAATATGGAAAGAACCAAGTCAAATAGCTTGCACAAATTCGGGTACAAAAACTGCCAGAACTAAATGTCACCTAAAATTGACCAAATTTTGCACTAAAGGTGCAATCTGTCCAGCTTTAGAAAATTGAACATATCTTGGTCTATACAACTCAGAATGACCTGAAATTTTACCCAGAGTGCAATAAGACATAGAGCTAGAATTCTTATGAAAGACACCAAAGCCTAAAAATGGCAACAACCGAGTAAAATAGCTTGTAAAAGTTTGGGTACCAAAACTGCCAGAACTAAATGTGACCTAAAATTGACCAAATTTTACACTAAATATGCAATCTGTCTAGCTTTAGTAAATTGACCATATCTTAGTCTATACAACTCAGAATGACCTAAAATTTTTCCCAGAGTGCAATAAGACATAGAGCTACAATTCTTATGCAGACACCAAAGCCCAAAAATGGCAAGAACCAAGTCAAATAGCTTGCATAAGTTCGGGTACCAAAACTGCCAGAACAAAATGTGACCTAAAATTCACCAAATTTGTCTGGCTGGCTTTAGTAAATTAACCATATCTTGGTCTACACAACCCAGAATGAATTGAAATTTTGCCCATAGTACAATAAGACATAGAGCTATAATTCTTATGAAGACACCAAAGCCCAAAAATGGCAAGAACCAAGTCAAATAGCTTGCACAAGTTCGGGTACCAGAACGGCCAGAAATAAATATGACCTAAAATTGACTAAATTTTGCACTAAAGGTGCAATCTGTCCAGCTTTAGTAAATTGACCATATCTTGGTCTATACAACTCAGAATGACCTGAAATTTTGCCCAGAGTGCAATAAGACATAGAGCTACAATTCTTATGAAGACACCAAAGCCTAAAAATGGCAAGAACCAACTCAAATAACTTGCCAAAGTTCGGGTACCAAAACTGCCAGAACTAAATGTGACCTAAAATTGACCAAAATTTGCACTAAAGGTGCAATCTGTCCAACTCTAGTAAATTGACCATATCTTGGTCTATACAACTCAGAATGACATGAAATTTTGCCCAGAGTGCAATAAGACATAGAGCTACAATTCTTATGAAGACATCAAAGCCCAAAAATGGTAAGAACAAAGTGAAATTGCTTGCACATGTTCGGGTACCAAAACTGCCAGAACTAAATATCACCAAAAATTGATCAAATTTTGCACTAAAGATGCAATCTGTCTGACTTTAGTGAATTGACCATATCTTGGTCTATACAACTCAGAATGACCTGAAATTTTGCCCAGAGTTCAATAAGACATAGATCTACAATTCTTATGAAGACAACAAAGCCTAAAAATGGCAAGAACCAAGTCAAATCGTTACTACAAGCTTGGGTACCAAAACTACCCGAACTAAATATCACCAAAAATTGATCAAATTTTACAGTAAGGATGCAATCTGTCCAGCTTTAGTAAATTGTCCATATCTTGGTCTATACAACTCAGAATGACCTGAAATTTTGCTCTGAGTGTAATATGACATAGAGCTACAATTCGTATGAAGACACCAAAGCCCAAAAATGACAAGAACCAAGTCAAATAGGTTGCACAAGTTCTGGTACCAAAACTGCCAGAACAAAATATGTGACCTAAAATTGACCAAATTTTACACTAAAGATGCAATCTGTCTATCTTTAGTAAATTGACCATATCTTGGTCTATACAACTCAGAATGACCTAGAATTTTGCCCAGAGTGCAATAAGACATAGAGCTACAATTCTTATGAAGACACCAAAGCCCAAAAATGGCAAGAACCAAGTCAAATAGCTTGCACAAGTTCGGGTACCAAAATTGCCAAAACTAAATGTCACCTAAAATTAACCAAATTTTGCACTAAAGATGTAATCTGTCTAGCTTTAGTGAATTGACCATATCTTGGTCTATACAACTCAGAATGACATGAAATTTTGCCCAGAGTGCAATAAAGCATAGAGTTACAATTCTTATGAAGACACCAAGGCCGAAAAATGGAAAGAACTAAGTCAAACAGCTAGCACAAGTTCGGGAACCAAAACTGCCAGAACTAAATGTGACCTAAAATTGACAAAATTTTTCACTAAAGGTGCAATCTGTCCAGCTTTAGTACATTGGCCATATCTTGGTCTATACTACTCAGAATGACCTGAAATTTTTCCCAGAGTGCAATAAGACATAGAGCTACAATTTTTATGAAGACTCCAAAACCCAAAAATGGCAAGAACCAAGTCAAATAGCTTGCACATGTTCGGGTGCCAAAACTACCAGAACTAAATATCACTTAAAATTGATCAAATTTTGCACTAAAAATGCAATCTGTCTGGCTTTAGTGAATTGACCATGTCTTGATCTATACAACTTAGAATGACATAAAATTTTGCCCAGAGTGCAATAAGACATAGAGCTATAATTATTACGAAGACATCAAAGCCCAAAAATGGCAAGAACCAAGTCAAATAGCTTGCACAAGTTCGGGTATCAAAACTGCTAGAACTAAATATCACCTAAAATTGATCAAATTTTGCACTAAAGATGCAATCTGTCTGGCTTTAGTGAATTGACCATATATTGGTCTATACAACTCAGAATGACCTCAAAATTTGCCCAGAGTGCAATAAGACAAAGAGCTACAATTCTTATGAAAACACCATAGCCCAAAAATGGCAAGAACCAAGTCAAATAGCTTGCACAAGTTCGAGTACCAAAACTGCCAGAACTAAATGTCACCTAAAATTGACCAAATTTGGCATTAATGATGCAATCTGTCTAGCTTTAGTGAATTGATCATATCTTGGTCTATTCAACTCAGAATGACTTGATATTTTGCTCATAGTGCAATAAGACATAGAGCTACAATTTTTATGAAGACACCAAAGCACAAAAAATGAAAGAACCAAGTCAAATAGCTTGCACAATTTTGGGAACCAAAACTACCAGAACTAAATGTGACCTAAAATTGACCAAATTTTGCACTAAAGGTGCAATCTGTCCTGCCTTAGTAAATTGAACATATCTTGGTCTATGCAACTCAGAATGACCTGAAATTTTGCCCAGAGTTTAATAAGACATAAAGCTATAATTCTAATGAAGACACCGAAGCCCAAAAATGGAAAGAACCAAGTCAAATAGCTTGCACAAGTTCGGGTACAAAAACTGCCAGAACTAAATGTGACCTAAAATTTGCCAAATTTTGTACTAAAGGTGCAATCTGCCCAGCTATAGTAAATTGATCATAACTTGGTCTATAGAACTCAGAATGACCTGAAATTTTGCCCAGAGTGCAATAAGACATAGAGCTACAATTTTTATGCGGACACCAAAGCCCAAAAAAGGCAAGAACCAAGTCAAATAGCTTGCACATGTTCGGGTACAAAAACTGCCTAAGCTAAATGTCACCTAAAATTAACCAAATTTTGCACTAAAGATGCAATCTGTCTAGCTTTAGTGAATTGACCATATCTTGGTCTATACAACTCAGAATGACATGAAATTTTGCTTAGAGTGCAAAAAGACATAGAGCTACAATTTTTATGAAGACACCAAAGCACAAAAAAGGAAAGAACCAAGTCAAATAGCTTGCACAATTTTGGGAACCAAAACTACCAGAACTAAATGTGACATAAAATTGACCAAATTTTCCACTAAAGGTGCAATCTGTCTAGCTTTAGTAAATTAGCCATATCTTGGTCTACATAACTCAGAATGACCTGAATTTCTTGCCAGACTGCAATAAAACATAGAGCTAAAATTCTTATGAAAACACAAAAGCCCAAATATGGCAAGAACCAAGTCAAATAGCTTGCACAAGTTCGAGTACCAAAACTGCCAGAACTAAATGTCACCTAAAATTGACCAAATTTGGCATTAATGATGCAATCTGTCTAGCTTTAGTGAATTGATCATATCTTGGTCTATTCAACTCAGAATGACCTGATATTTTGCTCATAGTGCAATAAGACATAGAGCTACAATTCTCATGAAGACACCAAAGCCAAAAAATGGAAAGAACCAAGTCAAATAGCTTGCACAAGTATGGGAACCAAAAGTACCAGAACTAAATGTGACCTAAAATTGACCAAATTTTGCACTAAAGGTGCAATCTGTCTAGCTTTAGTAAATTAGCCATATCTTGGTCTACATAACTCAGAATGACCTGAATTTCTTGCCAGACTGCAATAAAACATAGAGCTAAAATTCTTATGAAAACACAAAAGCCCAAATATGGCAAGAACCAAGTCAAATAGCTTGCACAATTTCAGGTACAAAAACTGCCAGAACTAAATGTGACCTAAAATTGACAAAATTTTGTTCTAAAGATGCAATCTGTCGAGCTTTAATAAATTGACCATATCATGGTCTATACAACTCAGAATGACCTGAAATTTTGCCCATAGTGTAATAAGACATAGAGCCAAATTTCATATGAAGACACCAAAGCCCAAAAATGGCAAGAACCAAGTCAAATAGCTTGCACTAGTTCGGGTACCAAAACTGCCAGAAGTAAATGTGACCTAAAATTGACCAAATTTTGCACTAAAGATGCAATCTGTCCAGCTTTAGTGTATTGACCATAACATAGTCTATACAACTCAGAATGACCTGAAATTTTGCCCAGAGTGCAATAAGATATGGAGCAAAAATTCTTGTGAACGCACGAAAGCCCAAAAATGGCAAGAACCAAGTCAAATAGCTTGCACATATTCGGGTACCAAAACAACCAGAACTAAATATCACCTAAAATTGATCAAATTTTACACTAAAAATGCAATCTGTCTGGATTTAGTGAATTGGCCATATCTTGGTCTATACAACTCAGAATGACCAGAATTTTTGTCCAGAGAGTAATAAGACATAGAGCTACAATTATTATGAAGACACCAAAATAGAAAAATGTAAAGAAGCAAGTCAAATAGCTTGCACAAGTTCGGGTACCAAAACTGCCAGATTTAAATGTAACCAAAAATTGACCAAATTTTGCACTAAAGGCGCAATCTGTCTAGCTATAGTAAATTGACCATAACTTGGTCTATAGAACTCAGAATGACCTGAAATTTTGCACAGAGTGCAATAAGACATAGACCTACAATTTTTATGAAGAGAATAAAGCCTAAATATGGCAAGAACCAAGTCAAATAGCTTCCCAAGTATGGGTGCCAAAACTGCCAGAACTAAATGCGACCTAAAATTGACCAAATTTTGCACTAAAGATGCAATCTCTCTAGATTTAGTAAATTGACCATATCTTGGTCCATACGACTCAGAATGACCTGAAATTTTTCCCAGAGTGCAACAAGACATAGAGCTATAATTCTTATGACGACACCAAAGCCTAGAAATGGAAAGAACCAAGTCAAATAGCTTGCAAAATTTCGGGTAACAAAACTGCCAGAACTAAATGTCACCTGAAATTGACCAAATTTCGCACTAATGATGCAATCTGTCAAGCTTTAGTGAATTGACCATATGTTGGTCTGTACAACTCTGAATGACCTAAAATTTTGCCCAGGGTGCAATAGGACATAGAGCTATAATTCTTATTAAGATACCAAAGCCCAAAAATAGAAAGAACCAAGTCAAATAGCTTGCACAAATTCGGGTACCGAAACTGCCAGAGCTAAATGTGACTTAAAATTGACCAAATTTTGCGCTAAAGGTGCAATCAGTCCAGCTTTAGTGAATTGACCATATCTTGGTCTATTAAACTCAGAATGACCTGAAATTTTGCCCAGAGTGCAATAAGACATAGAGCTACAATTCTTATGCAGACACCAAAGCCCAAAAATGGAAAGAACCAAGTTAAATAGCTTGCACAATTTCGAGAACCAAAACTGCCAGATCTAAATGTGACCTAAAATTGACCAAATTTTTTACTAAAGGTGCAATCTGCCGAGCTTTAATAAATTGACCATATCTTGGTCTATACAACTCATAATGACCTGAAGTTTTGCCCAAAGTGCAATAAGATATAGAGCAAAAATTCTAAAGAGGACACGAAAGCACAAAAATGGCAGGAACCAAGTCAAATAGCTTGCACACATTCGGGCACCAAAATTGCCAGAACTAAATGTCACCTAAAATTAACCAAATTTTGCACTAAAGATGAAATCTGTCTAGCTTTAGTGAATTGACCATATCTTGGTCTATACAACTTAGAATGACATGAAATTTTGCCCAGAGTGCAATAAGGCGTAGAGTTACAATTCTTATGAAGACACCAAAGCCGAAAAATGGAAAGAACTAAGTCAAATAGCTTGCACAAGTTCAGGAACAAAAACTACCAGAACTAAATGTGACCTAAATTTGACCAAATTTTTCACTAAAGTGCAATCTGTCCAGCTTTAGTACATTGGGCATACCTTGGTCTATACAACTCAGAATGACCTGAAATTTTGCCCAGAGTGCAATAAGACATAGAGTTACAATTCTTATGAAGACACGAAAGCCCAAATATGGCAAGAACCAAGTCAAATCGCTTGCACAAATTTAGGTACCAAAACTGCAAGAACTAAGTGTGACCTAAAATTGACCAAATTTTGCACTAAAGATGCAATCTGTCGAGCTTTAATAAATTGACCATATCTTGGTCTATACAACTCAGAATGACCTGAAATTTTGCCCAAAGTGCAATAAGATATAGAGCAAAAATTCTAAAGAGGACAAGAAAGCCCAAAAATGGAAAGAACCAAGTCAAATAGCTTGCACAAATTCGGGTACAAAAACTGCCAGAACTAAATGTGACCTAAAATTGACCAAATTTTGTACTAAAGGTGCAATCACTTGACTATAGTAAATTGATCATAACTTGGTCTATAGAACTCAGAATGACCTGAAATTTTGCCCAGAGTGCATATAAGACATAGAGCTACAATTTTAATGTGGACACCAAAGCCCAAAAAAGGCAAAAACCAAGTCTAATAGCTTACACATGTTCGGGTACCAAAACTGCCAGAGCTAAATGTCACCTAAAATTAACCAAATTTTGCACTAAAGATGCAATCTGTCTAGCTTTAGTGAATTGACCATATCTTGGTCTATACAACTCAGAATGACATGAAATTTTCCCTAGAGTGCAACAAGACATAGAGCTACAATTCTGATGAAGACACCAAAGCCGAAAAATGGAAAGAAGCAAGTCAAATAGCTTGCACAAGTTCAGGTACAAAAACTGCAAGATTTAAATGTAACCGAAAATTGACCAAATTTTGCACTAAAGGTGCAATCTGTCTAACTATAGTAAATTGACCATAACTTGGTCTATAGAACTCAGAATGACCTGAAATTTTTCACAGAGTGCAATGAGACATAGAGCTACAATTCTTATGAGGAGAATAAAGCCTAAATATGGCAAGAACCAAGTCAAATAGCTTGCACAATATGGGTGCCAAAACTGCCAGAACTAAATGCGACCTAAAATTGACCAAATTTTGCACTAAAGGTGCAATCTGTCCAGATTTAGTAAATAGACCATATCTTGGTCCATACGACTCAGAATGACCAGAAATTTTTCCCAGAGTGCAACAAGACATAGAGCTACAATTCTTATGACGACACCAAAGCCTAGAAATGGAAAGAACCAAGTCAAATAGCTTGCAAAATTTCGGGTAACAAAACTGAACTAAATGTCACCTAAAATTGACCAAATTTTGCACTAATGATGCAATCTGTTAAGCTTTAGTGAATTGACCATATCTTGATGCATACAACTCTGAATGACCTAAAATTTTGCCTAAGGTGCAATAGGACATAGAGCTATAATTCTTATTAAGACACCAAAGCCCAAAAATAGAAAGAACCAAGTCAAATAGCTTGCACAAATTCGGGTACCAAAACTGCCAGAACTAAATGTGACTTAAAATTGACTAAATTTTGCGCTAAAGGTGCAATCTGTCCAGCTTTAGTGAATTGACCATATCTTGGTCTATAAAACTCAGAATGACCTGAAATTTTGCCCAGAGTGCAATAAGACATAGAGCTACAATTCTTATGCAGACACCAAAGCCCAAAAATGGAAAGAACCAAGTTAAATAGCTTGCACAATTTCGGGAACCAAAACTGCCAGATCTAAATGTGACCTAAAATTGACCAAATTTTGTACTAAAGGTGCAATCTGTCTAGCTTTAGTAAATTGAACATATCTTGGTCTATGGAACTCAGAATGACCTGAAATTTTGCTCAGAGTGCAATAAGACATAGAGCTACAATTCTTATGAAGACACCAAAGCCCAAAAAAGGAAAGAACCAAGTCAAATAGCTTGCACAAGTTCGGGTACAAAAGCGCCGAACTAAATGTGACCTAAAATTGACCAAAATTTGTACTAAAGGTGCAATCTGCCCAGCTATAGTAAATTGATCATAACTTGGTCTATAGAACTCAAAATGACCTGAAATGTTGCCCAGAGTGCAATACGACATAGAGCTATAATTTTTATGCGGACACCAAAGCCCAAAAATGGCAAGAACCAAGTCAAATAGCTTGCACACGTTCGGGTACCAAAATTGCCAGAACTAAATGTCACCTAAAATTAACCAAATTTTGCACTAAAGATGCAATCTGTCTAGCTTTAGTGAATTGACCATATCTTGGTCTATACAACTTAGAATGACATGAAATTTTGCCCAGTGCAATAAGGCATAGAGTTACAATTCTTATGAAGACACCAAAGAAAAATGGAAAGAACTAAGTCAAATAGCTTGCACAAGTTCTGGAACAAAAACTGCCAGAACTAAATATGACCTAAAATTGACCAAATTTTTAACTAAAGTGCAATCATCGACTTTAGTGCATTGGCCATATCTTATGAAATTTTGCCGAGTGCAACAAGACATAGAGTGCAAAATTTATGAAGACACGAAGGCCCAAATATGGCAAGAACCAAGTCAAATAGCTTGCACAATTTTAGGTACCAAAACTGCCAAAACTAAATGTGACCTAAAATTGACCAAATTTTGCACTAAAGATGCAATCTGTCGAGCTTTAATAAATTGACCATATCTTGGTCTATACAACTCAGAATGACCTGAAATTTTGCCCAAAGTGCAATAAGATATAGAGAAAAAATTCTAAAGAGGACACGAAAGCCCAAAAATGGAAAGAACCAAGTCAAATAGCTTGCACAAGTTCGGATACAAAAACTGCCAGAACTAAATGTGACCTAAAATTGACCAAATTTTGTACTAAAGGTGCAATCTGCCCAGCTATAGTAAATTGATCATAACTTGGTCTATAGAACTCAGAATGACCTGAAATTTTGCCCAGAGTGCAATAAGACATAGAGCTACAATTTTTATGTGGACACCAAAGCCCAAAAAAGGCAAGAACCAAGTCTAATAACTTACACATGTTCGGGTTCCAAAACTGCCAGAGCTAAATGTCACCTAAAATTAACCAAATTTTGCACTAAAGATGCAATCTGTCTAGCTTTAGTGAATTGACCATATCTTGGTCTATACAACTCAGAATGACATGAAATTTTCCCTAGAGTGCAACAAGACATAGAGCTACAATTCTGATGAAGACACCAAAGCAGAAAAATGGAAAGAACCAAGTCAAATAGCTTGGACAAGTACGGGAACCAAAAGTACCAGAACTAAATGTGACCTAAAATTGACCAAATTTTCCACTAAAGGTGCAATCTGTCCAGCTTTAGTAAATTGGCCATATCTTGGTCTATATAACTCAGAATGACTGAAATTCTGCCCAGAGTGCAATAAGACATAGAGCTAAAATTCTTATGAGACACAAAAGCCCAAATATGGCAAGAACCAAGTCAAATAGATTGCACAATTTCAGGTACAAAAACTGCCAGAACTAAATGTGACCTAAAATTGACAAAATTTTGTACTAAAGATGCAATCTATTGAGCTTTAATAAATTGACCATATCATGGTCTATACAACTCAGAATGACCTGAAATTTTGCCCATAGTGTAATAAGACATAGAGCTAAAATTCATATGAAGACACCAAAGCCAAAAAATGGCAAGAACCAAATCAAATAGCTTGCACTAGTTTGGGTACCAAAGCGCTGAACTAAATGTGACTTAAAATTGACCAAATTTTCCGCTAAAGGTGCAATCTGTCAGCTTTAGTAAATTGGCCATATCTTGGTCTATATAACTCGAATGACTCAAATTCTGCGCAGAGTGCAATAAGACATAGAGCTAAAATTCTTATGAAGACACAAAAGCCCAAATATGGCAAGAACCAAGTCAAATAGCTTGCAAAATTTCAGGTACAAAAACTGCCAGAACTAAATGTGACCTAAAATTGACAAAATTTTGTACTAAAGATGCAATCTGTCGAGCTTTAATAAATTGACCATATCATGGTCTATACAACTCAGAATGACCTGAAATTTTGCCCATAGTGTAATAAGTCATAGAGCTAAAATTCATATGTAGACACCAAAGCCCAAAAATGGCAAGAACCAAGTAAAATAGCTTGTAAAAGTTTGGGTACCAAAACTGCCAGAACTAAATGTGACCTAAAATTGACCAAATTTTACACTAAAGATGCAATCTGTCTAGCTTTAGTAAATTGACCATATCTTAGTCTATACAACTCATAATGACCTCAAATTTTTCCCAGAGTGCAATAAGACATAGAGCTACAATTCTTATGCAGACACCAAAGCCCAAAAATGGCAAGAACCAAGTCAAATAGCTTGCATAAGTTCGGGTACCAAAACTGCCAGAACAAAATGTGACCTAAAATTCACCAAATTTTACACTAAAGATGCAATCTGTCTGGCTTTAGTAAATTAACCATATCTTGGCCTAGACAACCCAGAATGAATTGAAATTTTGCCCATAGTACAATAAGACATAGAGCTATAATTCTTATGAAGACACCAAAGCCCAAAAATGGCAAGAACCAAGTCAAATAGCTTGCACAAGTTCGGGTACCAGAACGGCCAGAAATAAATATGACCTAAAATTGACTAAATTTTGCACTAAAGGTGCAATCTGTCCAGCTTTAGTAAATTGACCATATCTTGGTCTATACAATTAAGAAAGACCTGAAATTTTGCCCAGAGTGCAATAAGACATAGAGCTACAATTCTTATGAAGACACCAAAGCCTAAAAATGGCAAGAACCAACTCAAATAACTTGCAAAACTTTGGGTACCAAAACTGCCAGAACTAAATGTGACCTAAAATTGACCAAATTTTGCACTAAAGGTGCAATCTGTCCAACTTTAGTAAATTGACCATATCTTGGTCTATACAGCTCAGAATGACATGAAATTTTGCCCAGAGTGCAATAAGACATAGAGCTACAATTCTTATGAAGACATCAAAGCCTAAAAATGGTAAGAACAAAGTCAAATAGCTTGCACATGTTCGGGTACCAAAACTGGCAGAACTAAATTTGACCTAAAATTGACCAAATTTTACAATAAAGATGCAATCTGTCTAGCTTTAGTAAATTGACCATATCTTGGTCTATACAACTCAGAATGAAGTGAAATTTTGTCCATTGTGCAATAAGACAAAGAGCTACAATTCTTATGAAGACACCAAAGCCCAAAAATGGCGAGAACCAAGTCAAATAGCTTGCACAAGTTCGGGTACCAAATCTGCCAGAACTAAATATGACTTAACATTGACTAAATTTTGCACTAAAGGTGCAATCTGTCCAGTTTCAGTAAATTGACAATATCTTGGTCTATATAACTCAAAATGACCTGAAATTTTGCCCAGAGTGCAATAAGACGTAGAGCTAGAATTCTTATGAAGACACTAAAGCCCCAAAATGGCAAGAACAATGTTAAATAGCTTGCACAAGTTCAGGTACCAAAACTGCCAGAACTAAATGTGACCTAAAATTGAACAAAATTTGCACTAAAGGTGCAATCTGTCCAGCTTTAGTAAATTGACCATATCTTAGTCTATACAACTCAGAATGACCTGAAATTTTGCCCAGAGTGCAATAAGACATAGAGCTACAATTTTTATGAAGACACCAAAGCCCAAAAATGCAAGAACCAAAACAAATAGCTTGCACATGTTCGGGTACCAAAACTACCAGAACTAAATATCACTTAAAATTGATCAAATTTTACACTAAAAATGCAATCTGTCTTGCTTTAGTGAATTGACCATGTCTTGATCTATACAACTTAGAATGACCTAAAAGTTTTCCCAGAGTGCAATAAGACATAGAGCTATAATTATTACGAAGACACCAAAGCCCAAAAATGGCAAGAACCAAGTCAAATAGCTTGCACAAGTTCGGGTACCAAAACTGCCAGAACTAAATATCACCTAAAATTGATCAAATTTTGCACTAAAGATGCAATCTGTCTGGCTTTAGTGAATTGACCATATATTGGTCTATACAACTCAGAATGACCTCAAAATTTGCCCAGAGTGCAATAAGACATAGAGCTACAATTCTTATGAAGACAACATAGGCCAAAAATGGCAAGAACCAAGTCAAATAGCTTGCACAAGTTCGAGTACCAAAACTGCCAGAACTAAATGTCACCTAAAAATGACCAAATTTGGCATTAATGATGCAATCTGTCTAGCTTTAGTGAATTGATCATATCTTGGTCTATTCAACTCAGAATGACCTGATATTTTGCTCAGAGTGCAATAAGACATAGAGCTACAATTTTTATGAAGAAACTAAAGCACAAAAAAGGAAAGAACCAAGTCAAATAGCTTGCACAATTTTGGGAACCAAAACTACCAGAACTAAATGTGACCTAAAATTGACCAAATTTTGCACTAAAGGTGCAATCTGTCCAGCTTTAGTAAATTGGCCATATCTTGGTCTATGCAACTCAGAATGACCTGAAATTTTGCCCAGAGTGTAATAAGACATAAAGCTACAATTCTAATGAAGACACCAAAGCCCAAAAATGGAAAGAACCAAGTCAAATAGCTTGCACAAGTTCGGATACAAAAACTGCCAGAACTAAATGTGACCTAAAATTGACCAAATTTTGTACTAAAGGTGCAATCTGCCCAGCTATAGTAAATTGATCATAACTTGGTCTATAGAACTCAGAATGACCTGAAATTTTGCCCAGAGTGCAATAAGACATAGAGCTACAATTCTTATGCAGACACCAAAGCCCAAAAATGGCAAGAACCAAGTCAAATAGCTTGCATAAGTTCGGGTACCAAAACTGCCAGAACAAAATGTGACCTAAAATTCACCAAATTTTACACTAAAGATGCAATCTGTCTGGCTTTAGTAAATTAACCATATCTTGGCCTAGACAACCCAGAATGAATTGAAATTTTGCCTATAGTACAATAAGACATAGAGCTATAATTCTTATGAAGACACCAAAGGCCAAAAATGGCAAGAACCAAGTCAAATAGCTTGCACAAGTTCGGGTACCAGAACGGCCAGAAATAAATATGACCTAAAATTGACTAAATTTTGCACTAAAGGTGCAATCTGTCCAGCTTTAGTAAATTGACCATATCTTGGTCTATACAATTCAGAATGACCTGAAATTTTGCCCAGAGTGCAATAAGACATAGAGCTACAATTCTTATGAAGACACCAAAGCCTAAAAATGGCAAGAACCAACTCAAATAACTTGCAAAAGTTCGGGTACCAAAACTGCCAGAACTAAATGTGACCTAAAATTGACCAAATTTTGCACTAAAGGTGCAATCTGTCCAACTTTAGTAAATTGACCATATCTTGGTCTATACAACTCAGAATGACATGAAATTTTGCCCAGAGTGCAATAAGACATAGAGCTACAATTCTTATGAAGACATCAAAGCCTAAAAATGGTAAGAACAAAGTCAAATAGCTTGCACATGTTCGGGTACCAAACTGCGAACTAAATATCACCAAAAATTGACCAAATTTTGCACTAATGCTGCAATCTGTCCAGCTTTAGTAAATTGACCATATCATGGTCTATACAACTCAGAATGACCTGAAATTTTGCCCAGAGTTCAATAAGACATAGAGCTACAATTCTTATGAAGACACCAAAGCCTAAAAATGGCAAGAACCAAGTCAAATTGTTAGCAC